>NC_133665.1:154722190-154961498 GCF_037893015.1 Macrotis lagotis | reverse complement strand
GTATTATCCAAATTTTACAAATTGGAAACTGAGGCAAAGAGGGGTTAAGTGATGTGACTGTCACAAATTATTGTCTGAAGACAGATTGTAAGTCTGTTATTTTTGACAACAGGTCATACACATGCATGCAAACATACAATGTCTACATGCATAAAATGTATATATGCATCTGCATTGTGTATTTATAAGTATTGAATCTATATCGACATACTAGTTAGTGAGCTAGCTATCATTAGGAAACCTTGGGGTCAGGAAGATCATAGTTCAAATCTTCATACATGGATGCATATATGTATATGTTTGTGGCTGTGCCTATGCAGATGTATGTGTGTGCATTGCATTTACACAAATATGTATTTATACATTTGAGGCAGTGTGGACAATAAAGTTGTTCCACCTATGCTACTGTTAGTCCTTCAGTATCAAATGATTGAAATATGAGTTTCACAAATTATGTTTATTATAGTGAGGGGTATGAGTCTAAGGCAGAGCTCTTAGCCAATGGTTATCAAACAGTTCATGATCCCCCTCCTCTAATAAAGAGGGCCCCAAAACTACCTAATGAACTGAGATATCCCTTATACTAGGACCTTATATTTATAGGTATTGGTATCCAAATACACAAAAGAGGTATGGAAAAATACATGGGTTGACATAGGATACATAAATTAAAATAAGCAAAAATGAGATGTCAGCATGGTCATGTCACTATTGAATATGTCTCTTTAAGATGGTCACTTGATCATATTAGGCAAGAAAGAATGACCCACAGGTATAAAAATAAATTGTAGAACTTTCTTTGGGTTACCTCAGCCACACTGGGCTTGTTCACCATTTCAAAGGAAAACAAGGGAAAAGGTCCTCTAAGTGAGATTTCCCATGGAATATACTGTAGAGATTTCTCACAGCAAAAGTGGTGGTAAAGAGCGAAGAGTCTCTGGCTGAAGACAGGAAGACTTCCTTCCTCAGTTCAAATGTGCTCTCAGTTTGGCCATGTGACCTGGGCAAGTCATTTAGCCCTAATTAATTCACTTTTTTCTCATTTCTAAAAAGACCTGGAGAAGGAAATGGCAAGCTCCTCCAGTCTTTGCAAAAATACAACAATAACATCACCCAAATGGGATCGCAAGGAGTGAGATATGAATTATAGATTAAACAAGTATATCTCTGTTTATGGCTGTGCAGTACACATATGTTTGCAATGCATGCAGATATGCCTGTTTATATGTAAATGTACACATGTAGATATACATATATGCATGCATACATATCCCTCTCTATGTACACAAACATACCAAGAGGTTGTATCCTGCAGAGGACGGAAGTATGACTGGGCAAGCTGGCAGGAGGCTCCAAATCCTAACTGGACAAGTCACTTGATTTCTTTGTTCTCTAGTCAATTGTTCCAAATTTCATATTCAGGGAATGTGACTTGATTGATGGGGAGATTTTCCAACTGTGGATACCCTTATAAAAAGGAAAACATAGGTCAGTACCTGTCAGGAAAAAGAAAAGACTAGAAAAAATTGTTGTGAAATAAATGAATATAAAAATATATCATAAATCTGAGTATTTCCAAGTTATCAGTTGATCTCCCTATTTATCACAAACAAATCATCTCAAGAAAACAAGGAAAGTTTCTTAAGCATATGGAAGAATTCTGACATAACTTGGTGATTTCAGATCTTGCTAAAATATTATGTGCTCAAATCATTATTACACATATACAAAGATATATATATATATATATATATATATATATATATATATATATATGTATCACCATATGATATGTGTGTATATTTATTTATGCACATGCCTACCTGCCCAAAAACATACTCATATACGTTAAATTGTTTAGCTGGAAGCTATATTAGTTAGGAACTATTTAGTCTCAGATAAATGATGTAGTGGACAAAAACCTACATATAAAGGTGAGGGCCAGAGATTTGAATCCCACCTTTATTCCCTATTGACTGGATATTAGTCAGCTGACTACCATTCTCTCTGGTACATTTTTTTAAATTCAATGAGTGCATTGGAGAGATGAATTATTCCAGCTGTAAAACTTATAATTCCAGGGAGGACAAATAGCATGTCCAGTATGCCCTACTTAGGAAGAATCAAAGCCATAACTCATATGCAAATCTCAAATTAGAGGCTAATACTTTTTCCACATCATGGGTTCTTGAATTCCTTGAATGATTTTTATATTTAAAGACCAAAAGTGACAAGGCAAACATCTTTGTGTACACATATGGCATATTTTTGTCTGATTAACTTGTCTTTCATTCATTATGACAAATTTATACATAAACGAAATAGGATTTCTTTTTTCTTGATTTTAAAAACAAATACCTTTTGGAAATAATTTTAAGTATAAAACAAAATACGTTATTTAACTTATTCTAAAGAAAGAGAGCATGATTAATAATTTCAAAATTACTTGTCTTTCAAATTGAAGCAATGATTTATAGATTTCTGTGTATTTGAGAGGGAATGTTCTAGAGCTGTGATCATCAATGTGATTTGTGAATTTTGAAACTTTAGTCTAAAATTTTCTTCCCCTATATAGATCAGAAAATGATTGTCTTAGAATATTTTCAATAAAATTTTACTGTCTTGCCCATAGTCTCACATCTTTATCATATATCAGAGAGAGACACATATCAAAGCCAACTTCATTTTTTCCATTGGAGAAGGTTGCATTAGAAGAAAGGAAAATATGAGGAGGGAGTGGAGGGGAAAATAGATTTCTTTAGTTATTTGGAGGCATTTGGATTTCAAAAAAGAACTAATATTGAATAATAAAAAGAGAAATGAGGACAATATCCTTCTAGTTCAGATTCTGTTTCTGTCTTTTGTAATAGATGATTAAAGGAGAAAGAACAATATCAGGTGATACTATCCCAAAAATGTGTAAAATAATAGATTGTTGTTGATAAAACACAGTACGAGAAAAAGTTAAAAAAACAACCGAATGACTAATGCAAATTGGTCAATCGGGTCCATGGTTGGCACATATTAGAAATAGACTGGTTCCATGGATACTGGAGATCATAGGTTATGGCAAAGAAATTTCTGAGACTATAAAGTGTTGAATATGATTAGTACATTACTAGATATGATAGTAAGCTGTTCAGTACTGTAACGAGTTTATAGGGGTGAGCACAAAGATTCATAAGCAATTTTTAAAATAATTAAAACTATCAACCATGGAATAATAAAAATAGAATGAACTTCTAGAATCTTCTAAACTAATCACTATATCAATCGCAACTCTATTATAATATATCAAAACAAAAACAAAAACAACCTTCACCTGAAGAAAAGACCCCCATGGAGAAGGAACCTATTGGGGTTCAAGGCGAAATATTTTGCTTTTTCACCTGCCTAATTGTGTTTTTTTGTTCTCCACACAAGCCTGAAATTTTCATCCTTTGTTACAGATTCAATTTTATAGGATACAAAATAATCTAATTCCTTTTCCACATGATAAATACTCAGATACTTTAAAACTGTTGGCTTGTCCCATCATGTCTTTTCTCTTTTACAATAACCATGTTCAATCAGTATAAAGAGCAGGGATAATTTTAACCAACTTGCACCAGGCATGCATAGTCTGTATATCTGCCAAGGTTGAAGGACTACTGTGTGGCCTTGGACTTCATCTTCGAGGAATAATGAGAATATTGTCACTCAAAATTATGCCAATGCCAGACTATATCTAGAGTATTATTTTTAGTGCTGGTTGCCACAACACAAAATGGATATTGATAAGGAAGAGAGCATCCAGAAGAGAGCTGCTAAAATTGTGAACTAACCTAGTTTTCATCATATGAGTTTTACATGAAAGAATTTGAATTTTTCAGTCTAGAGATGACTTAGAGCATGATCACTGTCTTTAACTATGTGAAAGGTTTTTAGTAAAATAGAGTTTGTATGTCTAATTAATTTTACAAGGGAGAATAAAGAACAATTGAGAGATGATTCAAAGATGCAAATTTTCTTGTAGTGTTAGGGGAAAACTGCCTAAAATTGAGCTATTTGGGGGTGGGTGAGGAAAGAATTTGAAATCAAGGGGATGCCCCTCAGTTGGGAAAAAACTGAACAAATTGTGGTGTATAACTGTGAGGAAATGTCATTACACCATAAATAATGAGCACGATGGTTTCAGAAGGATTAAAGGAACTGATGCAAAATAAAATTAATACTATCAGGAGAACATTTTTACCAAGTAACAACAATGAGTACACATTATCAACTGTGAAATACTTAGCTTCTCTGATCAAGACTATGATCAAAGACTTTTTTTTAAGACCCTATGATGAAAAATGTTATCCACCTCTAGAGAGAACTGATGAATTCTGAGTGTAGATTGAAGCATACTTAATTTTTCAAAAATTATTTATTCTTTTTGCTTTTGTTCTGTTTTCATTTGCAGTATGGTTAATATTGAAATGGTTTTCATGTATTCATAAGTATAATTGATATCAAATTGCTTGCCTTTTCATGATTTGGGAAACCGCAAAAGACAGCAAGAAAATATGAAATTTCATTTTTTAGATTAAATATCATTTTATATTTGTAATTACAAAATGTTTAAATGGAATAACTTAAAATTTATTTCAAATAAAATATTAAAAATTACAATTGTCCAAAAAATGAAAAGGTTGCTTTTGGAGCTATGAGGTTTTTCCCCTCATTTGAGGGGGGGAGGCAGATTTGTGTCTATCTTTTTGCAGATGTAGGATGTTTTTTTTTACTATAACATGATAGGGAGACCCTTTGAAAATGATTTTTGACTAGTTACACAGTGAGGTTCTTGCAAGTCTAAATTCTGAGGTTCATTCTTCCAGCTTTAAAATTCTGAGATTCTACAGGACTTCTTATTTCAAGACTGGTTGTCTGCTATGGCACATTACCTCTCAGATGGAATTACCAGAAGTAATGTTTGATACCATAATAGACAATAGAGGGTTAAGGATACTATAGTTAAATGAATTTGTAATCCCATTGCATATGGATAAGCATATTTGTGCCCACTAAAGTTTATACTTATTTTTTTAATGTCCAATGCCACAGGTGACATTGTCTAGGCCACCAGTCTATTTTTCTGAGAGATCACATAAAACATTGAACATACTAGATAAATACAAGGGGAAAAGAGGTCAGATGCTTATAGAAATACAGGAGAATAAATAAGATTATAAATGCAGAAAAACTCATTACCCATGCTCAGAATGCTAACAATAATGGCCAAAGACACTAAAATTAAAAATAGTTTATATCTTTGTAGATCTAATGAGAAAAATAAAACTGTGGTTCAGACTTCTGACACTGCCATTTAAAAGTGGTCGATTTTTCTGCTTATCATTAATCCATTGAGAAATTACTAGGTATTCTCTCTCTCTCTCTCTCTCTCTCTCTCTCTCTCTCTCTCTCTCTCTCTCTTCAAAGAATTAGTTTAGTTCATTACCCCTTTGGTTTGATTGACTCATTTAAAAAATTTCTAATTGTTTTAGTTTTGCAATGTAGATATAACCATGTAAAAGTCCCACAGTCCAAGTTTCCTTCAGAGATCAGCATCGAAGGAGGACAAAACTGGACTGACCCCAGCTTCCAGTGTCCAATTTTGCATCTGGATAAGCTATCAAAAGGGTCCCTAATTTCTCTCCGTGTTTCCCTGCCAAAAAATTCAAGCTTTTATATAATTCCAAGAGATCTCTTATCTTACAGTATTTGTCTCACAAGAAATAGAGTTGCAGCTTCCACCCTGTGAAATGTGGTATTTTGGAATGCAGCTTTATTTAGATTCTCATATGTTATCATTTCTACTATCTGACCTGCCAAATGTATTTTCTTAACGGATGAACCTGACATGTGAACAACTGTTTGCTCTTCATTTCAGTCCTTAGTGTGTAAGGACAAGACCAGAATCAGATGGGAGATTTCTTCAGTGCCTTATGCCTCTTGTACTGGCCAAGAACAGAAACATCTGAATATTTATATGTTTATTATGTTTATGCATGTGGATGATTTTGATTTTTAGGTGGATAGAAAGGTTTTTTTCTTTTTAAGAAATGCTGGGACAAATGACAAATGAGAAAACACATCACTGTTACTGAAGAGCCATATGAGATGTTAGCAAGTAACTATTTATGGATATAACACTCAATTACATACATATGCATATATGTCAATACACATATGTTTGTGGATATATTATATGTTTGTACATATATATGTGTGTGTGCATATTCACAAGATCTGTTGAAATACAAGAGCTGAAGACTGAGTTTTGTTTCTGTTTTTGTTTTTTTCTAGGCAATGGAGTTAAGTGACTTGCCAAAGGTCACACAGGTAGACAATTATTAAGTGTCTGAGGTCGAATTTAAACTCAGCTCCTCCTGACTCCAGTGCCACCTAACTGTCCTGAGACTGAAATTTTTGAAGAAAATTTACATTTTTTAATTGCGATAATTTTATGGCTTCCTTTGTGTGGCATATTTGTGTGTCTTAGGGCCAAGCATGGGATTGATGCTCCCAAAAACGTATTTAATCTGATAACCAGGACAAATAATTCTTCTTTGGATCAGGTCATACTCTTCATATTCCCTTCTCTAGCTACCCAACATGATTCTAATAATGTATCTAATTTGGAATTGAGTAAAGAGTTATATTTTAGAATTTTTGATAAGAATGAGACCTATGATTTTATGGGAAATGGGCAATCCTAAGTCTACCTCCACCCCCAATACTATTATGCTTTAGTCAAAGGATTCACATGGTTGTATAAAGCTATTAGTTATGTTATACAGGGTTACTTGGGATGGACAGGTCATAGTGAAGACTTCTGAAAAAGATGAAAAACCATTCCAGTATCTTTGCCATGGAAACCTTGTGGACAATTACTAAAACAATAAAAGTGAACATATTCAAAGATGAAAACCATTGAAAGGCTTTTGGAGAAGAACTAAGGACAACTGCAAATTTAGTCACTGGAACAAAGGCAAAAAGAAACTCAGCTGCAGATGTCTTGTGGAAGGAAGAGTGATGCTGTAAAGGTCATTATTACATGGGAAGTTGGAATGTAAGATCTATGAACCAAGGTAAGATGAATGCTGTCAAACAGGAGATAGAAAAATTATTTGTTGACATCTTAGGTAGCAGTGAACTTGTATGGAAATAGGTAAGTTTAATTCAGTTGATCACTATGCATACTAATGTCAGCAAGAATTCCTTAGAAGAAATGAAACAGCTTTGCTGGTCAACAAAAAGAAAGATCAATGAATTAGAAAATCAATGAATGCTGGGGTATGATCTGTGTTCAAATCCAAGGCAAACCATTCATTATTGCAGTAATACAATTTTATATTTCAACCACTAATGCTTAAAAGGTTAAAACTGGTCAGTTCTATGAAAATTTGTAGTACCTTCTAAAAATAACTTAAAAAGAAAGAAAATAGATGCCACATTCATCATAGGAGATGAGAATGCTAAAGTAGAAACTCAAAAGATAAATGAAATAACAGAAAAGTTATATTATCATCAATTTTTAATTTTATGTATTCAGAGTGCATCATGTAAGATGTCAGATTGGATGAATCATCAGATGCAATTAAGGTTCCTAGGAGAAATGTCAACAATCTTAAATATGAAGTTGACAGCATTTTGACGGCAGAAAATTAAGAGAATTAACAAGCCTCCAAGATGTTCACAACTGGTTGTAGCAAATAGAGGAGGAAGAAATAGAAGCAATGTCCGTTATATTTTTGTGCTCAAAGATTACTCCAGACAATTACTGAAATCATGAAATTAATAGATGTTTGCTCCTTGGAAAGAAAGCTATGGAAACTCTAGACATTGTGCTAAAGAGCAGATCCCTTGCCTATAAAGGTCCTTATTAAAGCTGTGTTTTTTTTTCTAATAGCTGTTGGAGTTGAACTATAAGTAAAATGACAGGTTCAATACTTTCAAGTTTGAATGCAGGAGAAGACTTTTCAGTTTATTGAATAGCAAAAAAAGATGGATTAAGCCAAAAATTAAAGACATTAATTCAGGTTGTTCAATGCCAGGTCAAATACTGAAGCTGAAACTTAAGTACTTTGACCACATTATAAGAAGACATAACTCGGTGGAAAAGACCCTGATATTAAGAAATATTGAAGGCAAATGAAAAAGGGAAAGGCAGATGGTTACTTGTACAAATTATATCATGGAAGCAACAAGCATGAACATGGACAGTTTTAAAGAGTTAGTGAAGGGGCTTCTAGGTGGTGCAATGGCTAGAGCACCAGCCCTGGAGTCAGGAGGACCTGAGTTCAAATGTGGCCTCAGACACATAATAATTACCTAGCTGTGTGGCCTTGGGCAAGTCATTTAACTTCATTATCTTGCAAAAAATAATAAAAAGAGTTGGTGAAGAATAGAAGAGCCTGGTGTGGCACAGTTCATGGGGTTGGAATCACTCAGAGATGACTAAACAGCTAAATAACAATCTGTTGTCAATGAACTCCCTCTATCTATATAGTCAAAATTTCCCCCCACAACTTATAAACTGTGCGAGTAGTATGGATGTAGAATAACTTTTCTAGCATTTAATAGCCAGGAAGATTAGGAAATAAGACTTGAATCCAGACCAGGTCTTTCTGGTTAACTCCCTAGCCACCATAATAATATATCTTGTCATAATTTGATCCTGATCATTTAGATGTGGACAGAGGATTTGATTAATATAATTTAGTGGTAATGACTGAAAATATTTCAACTTACTTTCTGTCTGGGATATGATGTAGTCTTCAGACTAGTATTCCATGTTGAATACAAAGATCATTAAACAAAGAAATAGAAAAACCAAGATTCTATTCTGACCTCTAAATTTTATTCAGGTGACTGAACCACTTTATAGTTCCTTTTTTTGATAAAATAAATAGATTATAATAGATATATGAAGTATTGTCTATTTGCGAATATGATTTTTACTACATATGTTGCAATGCTTGATAAACAATTGGCAACTTCAAAGACTTTATTGTGTTCCTCTATTTTCAAATAATATTTACAATCATTGATTTGAAATTTTAGCAATGAAAGGGAATTTTGGAATTATTTAATCCAATCACTTCTTATCACGGATGTGGAAACTGAAACAGAGAAAGGGTGACTTTGCCAAGACCTAAAGATGGAAACAGGATTCAAATGAAGATTTTCTTGGCAAATCGTGTACTTTAAAGCAGCTTCCTGACTTGCTTGACTATCCTTATTTAAGAAAAAAAAGATCTTATCAAAATGTTTAAGATAACATATAAGTATCATATTAAAAAGAGCTTTACATTTATGTATAACCCACAAGTCCTATATTTCAACGCAGGTCAAATACAGAAAGTATGAATTTGATTGTTCATCAGAGCATACAGAAATGGTGTGCTTTCAAAGGTTAATCCATAAGAATACTTCTTCTGGTAAGTTCTCCCTTACTAGAAAGACTAAGGCTGGTCATGAAGACCCAGTCTGTTTCCTAAAGACAATAGGTTACAGAGAATTTGGAGTCAGACTATTAATTAGATAATTCTTGGGCCATGGAAAACCATGAAAGAAAAGCTGATCAAATATAGCCCCGTGTTCTCAGAGACCACCTTGTGCCGTGAAGACAATTGTAGCCTACATAGCAAATTGTTATAGAAGATTCTGAGGTAGATAAAATTGGGTGATAGGGGGATTTGAAATCATAGCATATGTACCTAAAATTATGTTGGTAATGAATCACTTCACTTCAGAAGTGGGTGTGAGGAAGTAGAAAATATATTTAAATATTAAAATTTCAATTAAGAAATGAGAGATTTAAGTCATATAAACCAATTGAAGAATAAATTAAAGTTGGAAAGTATAAAGTGGAAAATGCCAAACAATACCACCCCCAAAATATGGATTGAATATGCTTCATTAAGCACTGATACTAGAGTCTTTTCTGAATCAGTGGAGTGCAGAGAAAATATACATGTGTTATATAAAAGGCAAAGTTTCTTCCAAACTAGAAAAAAAATTGTAAAGCCTGTAGAACATTATAATTTCCTTATCTAGTACAATAGTTATTAGTGCCAAATTGGTAAATAAAAAAATGGGTATAGACAAAAATCATTTCCTATGGTACATCAATTGATAAAAATAATGATGATATATATATATATATATACATACATGTGTACATGTGTAAGTATATATTTTCATACATATGTGCATACATACATTTCCACATTCATACACACATCCATATTTATCTAATGATAATAATCTTTTGCTTATAGGGAGAAGGAAAAATACATTTACAAGATAATTTTGTTTTACATTCTACATTATCAGTATCTAACCTTTTAGCTCTTATGAGTCACACCATCCAACAAAAACTTGTTTAGTCACAAATAGAATTTAATTATTATTAGTGACTACAATATAAAATATTATAATTGAGTATAATGCTAAAATGTAATGCTTGCATGAATAGACTTTGAAGGTAGCCTGGGGGGCAACTGGTTGGACACACCTTTTCTAAAGCAATAGGAAATTGTATGTAATAGATTTGCAGTTTTATGTGCCATCATCTTTTTTTATACTACTATGAAAATACTTGTTGCATTTCAAAAGTTTAAAATGAAATAAAAAATTAAAAATTAAAATAAATGTGACACATATCTGAAAAGAACTAAAAACTAAAAAGAATATTTTAATGTATTTGGAATACAAATTTAACAGAGCATATTTCCACTCAAATGATTTCTTTTTTTCTTTGCTTATTTATTTATTTAAGGCAATAGGTTTAAGTGACACAGCAAGGCAATTAAGAGGCTGAGGCTGGACCCAGGTCCTCTTGACTCCAGGACCAGTGTTCTATCTACTGCATCACCTAGCTGCCCTCACTCAAATGTTTTCAATTACCTAAAACTGTTCCTTGAAATGATGACAACCATTTTGAAATATTATTTTAAATTCCCAATATTATATAAAGTCAACTTTTGACATTCATTTCTTAAAATTCTTGAGTTCCAAATTTTCTTTTTCCTTCCTTTATCACTACCTCCCTGAAATTTAAGAAATTTCATATACTTTCCCCAATTGATAAATGGTCAAAGGTTATGAACTGATAGTTTACAAATGAAGAAATTAAAGCTATATGTAACCATATGAAAAAATGCTACAAATTATTATTGATTGGAGAAATGTAAATTAAAACAGCTATGAGCTATCAATTAACACCAAAAGATTAGTTAAGATGACAAAAAGTGAAAACAATCAATATTGGAGAGGTCGTAGGAGGATTAGGATATTAATGCATTGTTGGTGGAATTATGAATGGATCCAAGCATACTGTAGAGCAATATAGAACTATGCCTAAAGAGCAATAAAACTGTCCATTTCTTTTGACCCAGAAATTTCAATTATAGGCCTAAATCCAAAAGAAATTATAAAAAATGGGAAAGGTCCCACATGTTCAAAAATATTCATAGCAATTCTTTATGTAGTAGCAAATAATTGGAAATTGAGTGGATGCTCATCAATTGGGAAATAGCTAAGCTAGTTATGGTATATGAATGTTATGGAATGTTATTGTTCTATAAGAAACCCTGAATGGGGGCGGCTAGGTGGCGTAGTGGATAAAGCACCGGCCTTGGAGTCAGGAGCACCTGGGTTCAAATCCGGTCTCAGACACTTAATAATTACCTAGCTGTGTGGCCTTGGGAACTTAACCCCATTTGCCTAGCAAAAAAAAAAAAAAAAAAAAAACCCTAAAAAAAAAAGAAAGAAAAAAAAAGAAAGAAAATTAGCATCTCCAGGAAAACTGGTGCCACTTCTAACCCTCCTACCAATGATGGAACAACTCTTGTGAAGATAACTTAGCATCTTCCTCTGCTTTCATTGAAACCTTTGTTTCTTCAGTGGCCACAGCTACTAAATCCCCAGAAAAGGAACTTCTCAACACAAAACATTTGGTCCTATCAAATAATTCTGTACTAACTCAAATAGATATTATTTGAGATAGTAGATTCAAAAGAAAGTTTCAATATACTCTTTGCTGCTTCCACTTAAGATACAAGGGGCTTGCAGCTAAAACTTATTATATGTATTAAAGTGTATTAGAACGTGCGGTCCATCATCTCTCCTTCCTTGATTCCTGCTCTTTAAAGACGTAGATCAACAACATATTTTACTTGAAAAAGGATATTTATTTATATATTGTTTCCCTTCATACACTATATAGTCCATTTCAAAGACCATCTTACTATCTGTCATAAATCAACATCACTTCGGAATTTCTAGTTCCTTTGGAACTTTATTCAAGTGTTGCCAAAACTTCCCTGATCTTTACCTCTCCATTCTAGCTTCTAATATTTTGGTTCAAAATTAACTTATATTCCTTTTGTATAATAGGCAGAATAACCTAGTGGAAAAAGATTTGGCCTCAAAATTGGGAGGAGGAATTGTTTTCTAACTTTACTTCTAACACATTACCTGTGGGTGATCTTGGTTAAGTCATTTAAACTTTTAATACCATGAATAACTCTGTAAAATGAATACATAAATTAAATATATTTAAGTACATATATGCAGATACACATGGGTAAGCATGTATATATATATATTCATATTCATGCTTATAGTGCTTATGTGTATGTCTACATGTTTACATACATATATGCATTTTCTATATATGAAATTTCATATATATATGTGTATATATATATATACATATATATATATATATGTATATATATATATATATATATAAAATCTCCTCAAGTAAATGTAAACTCATTGAGGAAAGGGATTGTTTCATTTTTGTCTTCATATCTCTAGTGCTTACTTGGTATATGGTAGACATTTGCAAAAAGTCCTGGTTGATTGATTTTTTAGCATGAAAAAGAAAAAATAAGTTAGGGGAAAGCACGATTGTAGTCTTCTGGAATTTAAAAGACTGTTGTAGAAAACTCTCTTTTTAGTTTCTGCAAATAGAATTAACTGTTAGAAGTTAAATCTCTTCATAATGAAGGATTTTATTTTAAAAATTTTATTTTAAAATTTTATTTTAAAAAAATATTTTAAAAAATATTTAAAAAAATTTATTTTAAAAAATTTATTTAAAAAATTTTATTTTAAAAAATGAAGCTGTCCATTTTTCAGCACTGTCCCTCTCCTTACTGCGCCACTTTACTGCATTTCATCCTGAAAACGCATGAAGAAATTTGATTATGAACAAGTCAGTTCACGATGTAATGGACAGACTGAGAAATCCATTTGCACCTATGGAATGTTAAAAAAAATCTTATGTCTCAAATATATAAAAAACCTCTTACAGAAAGCATGGAGGACAATCTGTATCAGTGGAAAGCATGCCAATATCAACAAGATCTCCGATTCATCAAAGTCTTGTTTTTATGGACAAGATAATCTTGCATAGTTGAGAAATAACGATGAATCATAAATATGCATTACTTAGTCTCTATCATCCTTCTAACTTAAAAACATATATATATATGGATAGATAGATAGATAGATAGATAGATAGATAGATAGAGATGTGTATATGGTTTTCCTGGACATTCTTTTACATTGCAACAGTAGATATAAAGATATAGATAAAGTAATTAATAATAACAGTAACAACAATGATAAATAATGTTTTTAAATTACTGGTATTTTTCAGCCTTACATCACTATTTCCTTATATTATCCTACCTTTTAAACCATCACCTGGTAATTCCCTCTACAATTCACATGTCCTGATTTAATCTTTATTCTTGGAAAATAAGGAAATTTTGTATTAGGGTTTGAAATGTGGAGATAATGAAAAAATGCCTTAATTTTTTTTATTCTATACTTAAGAAATCTATTTCTAGGGGATAACCTCACTGGCCATATCTTGACTGAGGAAGAGTTTGTGCATCCTCCTTGTGCCCATGGAAATGCTTTTCTAAATATTCTTATGGGATATCAAGAACAGTCAAACTCTCAGTTTCCCTAGCTCTATTAGCTTTAAGCCTTTCCTTTCAACCTCAAAGGTACTTGAAATCAGAGATTATTTCTTTGTCAGTCTGTGTCTGTCTGCATGTATGTCTATCTCTATGTGCCTGTCTTTATTTATATGTCTCTGTCTCTCTATTTCTGTGTGTGTGTGGGTGCCTTTCCTTGTATCTCTAATGTGCAGAATAATGTCTGGTGTATGATAAATGATTAACAATGGGTTATTGATGCAAACAATAATGATGATACCAAAGCTGCAAAAGTATCTCATTGCAATCTTCTGGAAGTACACAGGAAGTGTTGGCTTTAGTTTTAAGTGGTGCTTTATAAAAGACTTCTGGGGAGAATTCTCACTGCACCTTACCAATATTGAAAGTCACACTGATAGGCATGTAAGATTTGTGCCACTTGGTACACCTGCATTGGACACATGATGGGGAAAGGTACACTTGAATATTTTCCTTCCTTGCATTTTCTTGTCCACATATTTTTGGACACTCAACATATCTAACTAGGTAATGAGATGAAGGGAGGGGGGGATGATATGCATTTTGGAAAATCATTAGATGCCATCTGTTTTACTCTGGCATAAACACTATTTGGGAAGTATAAATGTTCAGTATCAATAATTAGTGCATATATTCAGGAAATTAAAAAATAATTAGCCAGAAATTTCTATTTTTCTTGTTATATACAAATTATCCCCCTCTAAACCAAAAGTGAATACAGGGTTAGTATTGGAGCAGAAAGACCTCTTCTTAAAGGTTTGTGCTCTTTCTATTATACATTCCCTCTCTTCTTATGATTCTTCATTTTATACCATTTGAAATTTTATTTCATTACTAGTAGTATACTGTTAATAATGGATGTGCAATTTTGTGAAGGTAAAGCCAATTCAAGAAATTACAGAGAGTACCTGTTCAAGTGCTTATTGCTACTTGGTCAAAGATCTAACTCATTCATGGATCATGAAACTTGTTCACTAACAATACCCTGTCATACCCATTAGGGTGCCACAAAAATTTGTTGTTATTAAAAAACTATATACATAGTTTTTATCCCTTTTTTAAAATCTCATTGGGACACCGACTTAGTGGTGTTACTGTTTGATCAAAGGTATGCATAGTTTTATAACCTTTGGAATATATTTCCAAATTGTTCTCTAGGGTATTTGGGTATCCTGCTACCCATTTTGCTAACAGTACACTAATGTTTCCATTTTTCCACATCTCTTCCAACATTTATCATTTTTCTTTTCTATCATATTATACAATCATAATTGCTTTCACTTGTTTTTTAATTAATACTGATTTACAGTATTTTTCTGACTATAGCTAGTTTCAATTTCTTCATCTGAAAACTGTTTCTCTCCTTCAACCATTTTATCAATTGAAGAATGACTTGTCTTCTTATAAATTTGATTCAATTCTCTATATGTTTTAGAAATGAGACCTTGATCATAGAAACTTTCCTTAATTTTTTCTTCCCAATTTTCTGTTTTCCTTTACATTTTGGTTGCATTAATTTTTTGTTCAAAATCTTTTTCTTTAACTTAATGTTTTTAAAATGTTCATTATACATCCTGTAATTCTCTCTCTCTTGTTTGGTTAAATATTCTTTCACCCATAGATCTGACAATCAAACTATTCCACTATGCCTTAACTTATTAATTTTCAATGAATTTATCTCATGCCTAAATTCTCTTCTTCCCCATTATCAACTGTTGAATTTTCTGGGTTCCTTTAAGCCCCAGTTAAAATCTGATTCTCTTCAAGAATCTTTCTTTGTATCTCTGGACTTAACATATTACCCACAACATAATAGATGTTTAATGAATGTTTCTTGACTGATTGATTATTTCCATATGATATTGAAAGTTCCAATAAATTGGAGAACCAATCTCATTAAACTTTATTGCTCCCTTCCTTTATGACCAAGAGAGAACAGCACAAAGTAGTTGTTTAGTAAGTTTTGTATAAATGAGGAATTTATCAATCTGAAAAAAAAAGCAAAATACCATGTGACTTTAAAACTTGGAGGGTCCAAAATTATCATTAATTTTTACAAATTATGAAATCATGGTGTCAGAAGTCCTACCCCATTTTAGCAATCAATTTAATTCCTTTGCTTTGCCATTTTCCTTCCTATATCTTCCTTCTCTAAGAGATGACAATATATGCTTATTAATTCTAGAAGTTTGGATTTCATTATGTGACAGTCTAAGGTGAAAACTCTCAGAAGTCTATTGAGAAAGGAATCTGAGTTCCATCAAAGGATTAGCTAATCATCTCCAGCATCAAAATATGCAATATACCCAATATACTCTGGAGTCATTCTTTCTTCAAGAGCTAAAGGTATAGTATATACCTCTATAGTAGCTCTACTACCTGCCCTAAAAATGTCAGGCCTAGATTCAAAAGACAAATGTGCTTTACTCCCAGAAGTACCATTTACTAGCTGGATGCCCATAGAAAATCCATTTAATCTTCCTGAGTCTTGGTTTCCTCATTTGCAAAGGTGAGAATAGCAATGTGACCAGTACTTGGATGTCATAGATGTAGTGAAAAATAAATTACTTAAATCTAAAACAAATATTAAGTACACAATATATTTGATCAGTGATATTTCAACTTGGCTAGAATTTTGTAAAAAAGGAAAATATATTAATATGGTTCTAGAGCAGATATAAAAAGTCATCTTAGTCTCCTAGGAAGAAAGAGAAATATCATGAAATGATATGACTTTTGTAAGATCATATACTTTTTCAGAACTCCATTTCATCTTACTTCAGGAAAGTTAGGTGACAACTCCAGTCCATGCAGATTCAGTTTTCTGAATTCAAATTTGCTTGCAAAAAAATCCTAGATGTGTGACTCTGGGCAAGTCACTTAAACCCTGCTTGCCTCAGTTCCTCATCTAAAAAAAAATGAGCTGGAGAAGGAAATGGAAAACACTCCAGTATCTTTTCCAAGATAAACACAAAGGGAATCATAAAATTGGACACAAGTGAAAAAAATGACTGAACTGTAATACAAATTGCCTCAGGAATGCTTGCATTTTATTAAATTTGATATCTAACAGGCAATTTCACTAATAAAACCTTTATTATCTATAATTCTTTCATGAGAAACCATTTACTGCAGAAGTTGGTGTAATTCAGCACAGAATAGGAAAAGGGTGTTATATGATACTTGCTAAATCTACTGACATTTTTAGCAATTTCTCTTTTGTAAAGGCATTACCAGATGGAGAAATAGTACTAGTAAAAATGGCTGTTCCAAGTTTGGTAGAAGATCAAGAAGTATAAAACGCAATCTCTTCCCAGAATTTATTTCTAGTTCTGACACAAGTGAGGTGCAAATAAATTATAAAGTGGTTGCCTCCTGTAGTGTTATTAAATCCCATATAGGTTTCAAGTGCTGTTCACTTAAAGTCTGTAAGTTTCAGTTTCATTCAAATGGAAGAAAGACATAAGTGTATATCATTTCACCTTTACAGTTGAGATGAGACAAGTAGCCTACATTAAAGTTAATAAAATTGGCCTGTGAAACCAATTGGATATATGCTTCTTACTTCTCTAACTTTGCAGTTTAAGACGCAAAGGTATTGACACAAAAAAGTCAAGACTATTCTCTCTCTCTCTCTCTCTCTCTCTCTCTCTCTCTCTCTCTCTCTCTCTCTCTCTCTCTCTCTCTCTCTTTCCCCCTTGCTCTTTCCCTCCCTACATTCCTACCTTCCCTACCTCTTTCTCTTTCTTTCTTTGTCTCTCTTTTCTTTGTCTCTCCTCTTTCTTTCTTTCTTTCTTTCTTTCTTTCTTTCTTTCTTTCTTTCTTTCTTTCTTTCTTTCTTTCTTTCTTTCTTTCTTTCTTTTCTTTCCAAGGGAATTTGTAACACAATAATCTCGATGCTTACTTCTGGAGGTTCTGCTAGATCAAAAGGAATACTTTTCCTCCTTCTTTCCTTCCTTCCTTTCCTTCTTTTGCCCTCTCTTCATTTCTTCCATCCTTCTTTCCTTCCTTCTTTTTACCTTCTCAACTCCCTTCCTTCAATCCTCTTTTTTCCTTACTCTGTTCAATGTATTTGCAACTTTTTCATATACAAACCCATTCAGAGGCCCTGCACATAAAGTACTGGAAGCAGCTGAATGTTAAAAGCAAATGGTTCTTTGTGAATAACAAAAATATTTAGCTGTATTAAGTTTTCTATCAAATAATACATCTATGTATGTGCCAAATCTATATATGAATCTGTGTTTGCATGCATGTGAATGTATGGGGATATATCTTTATGGCTTTGTATATATGTGTGTGACTTAAAGACAACCATACTTTTCCAAATATAATGTAATGTATTATTGTACTGTACATTAATTTTTATGATGTGGCTAATGAGTCTATGAAAACCATTATGTCATTTTCTGAAAGTTGCAAATTTTGACATAGAAATTTCATCCAGTTTGTAGTGTATAAACATAATATTCTTTCCATTTATGCATCCATCTCAAAGACAGTGTGGCCGACTAGATTATCAGTTTTGGAATCAAGATGTGTTTCTGAGACATAAAGTTTTGATTAGTCCAGATCTTCCCCTCTCAACCCCACACTTCTCCTTTCATATAGTATCATTTATTGTTCTTTAGGCAGCATGTAATAAACTTTGTTATATAATATGACTACATTAATTAACCCCATTAATCCTCTGATACAATAATAATCATCATCATATTATAAAAACTGCCATTTATATAGCTAATCTAGTGACTTTCACAATGATCTTGGGAAGTTTTTTTTTTATTGCTATTATTATTATCAGCAGCTTTATTATTCCAGCTTTGTGTTTTATAGCTGATCAGATTTCATCCCAGGTTTGTTATTCAGTACCGTGACCTCCTGTTACTAGAGACCACATAACAAATCTTTCTTTTATCTTCCTTTTTTTAGTATAATGATTATTTATTGCACACCAACTTTATTGCAAGATAAATGGAAAAATAAGTCGGTGCCAGGTCTGCAGTCAAGAATTTCTGGGTTCAAATCCAGCCTCAGATGCTCATGCTTAGTGTGACCTTGGGTAAATCAACTAAGTGCTCCCTGCCTCAGTTTCCCTAAGTATAAAATTGGGATCAAAAGAGCAATTGCATCACAGGCTTATTATGAGAATCAAATGAGATAATATTTGTAAAACACTTGGCACAATGCCTGGCTCATAGTAGATGCTACAGAAATATTTTTTTTTCCATTCCATCCCCCAAGCCCAATTAGCTTTAGAAAATGGAGGGAAACGCACTTCTGTACCCCATTTTCTTTATATGTAAAATGAAAAATTTGACTAGAAATCCTCAAGACCTGCCTGAAACTGGCTGATAGATGTGAATAAACCATCTTTATCAGTTCAGGCACCTCTCAGTGTTCTAAATAACTGTACAATGTAGGATCTTACTAGTTCTTCTTGTATAACTTGGTGTTTGTGTGTTGCATGGGACACCAGGAGCTTTAGGGTTGTCTCTGAAAATCACACAACCAATATGTCAAAGAGAAAAATTGGAAAAAAAATGTCTTGACCGTGGCTCAACTTTTTACCTATTATGGCATATTCTTTTGTAAAATACATGATGATACATTTTAATATCCACTTCATTTTTTCACTCTCAGAATTGGGGATTTGGGGATCATTTATTTCCTGCTGAATTGGTAATAAGACGAAATCTGTGGATAAAATATATTCACTGTGTCAAAAGGGGAATACTTTAAAATAACAGAGGAGTGATTGGTTGTTGGCAACATAATTGAAATGAGAAATCTTAATTTATGATATTAAAAGATTTATTTCCAGGCTTTCATTTTATGTTCCTTACACACTAGCTCCAACAGCAATGACACCTCCTCCTACAATTTCTGAAAGTGTGGGCTCTCTGAGCAGGCTGTGGTTTATGTTTCTCTAGTTCTTAAGGCCAAAAGAAGAAAAAATAAGCTAATTTATGTTGACTATGAAACGTGTCTCAAAAATTCGACTTCGCTTCCATTTCCAAATGGCAGTTTATCTCATTAAATCAATTCCAAATATCTGTCCAGATAATACTGAGCTTTTTAAACTTATGTGTAGTTTTCATACTGGAAAATCACAATTTCATTTCAGTAGTGTCTTTTAAGCAGTTGAAGTTGGATTAAAAAAATCTGTAGTTTTAAAAATTATTTTGACTGTGAATATGGTAATTGTCAGAAAACATAAATTAGTCATTTATAAAGAAAAAGAGGATGTCCTTTGACTTAGCATTATTATTAAAGCATATTCTTCCAAGGTTGCCAAAGTAAGGGAAAGGTCATAAATATACAGTATAACTTCTTACTAAGCAAAATTATGCTTAAAATTAAATATGGATCTAGATCTATATATAGATATATGCTTGTTTCTATGCATTAATTAGGTGAGGCCTGGGGATATAATGGAGGAGGGAAAATGTTCCTGACTTCAAGAAGCTTACATTTAAATTGGGGCAATATAAATATAAATGTATAAAAATATTATAAGATATTATAAGGAAGAGTGTGATGGGAGGAAAGGACCAAGACAGAGAGTGTGTTCTCAGAGCTCTTGAAAAGGGAATGAATAAATTTAATAGGGGAGTGCAGGGAAGGCTTCATGTAGAAAGGGGCAAACTAGTGGCAATTAGGGGAAGGAGAAGGTCTTGACATAGAAAGATGGAGAGTAGGTTCAAGGCATTGGTAGTTTTAAATGGAAAAGACTTCTGTAAATGAACAAGGCTTTAAGGAGAATTACATTGTTCATTAGCAGTAAATTACCCAGCAGTCTATTTTATTTTTATTCTTATTGTTTCTTTTTAAATTTTCCAATTCCATGAAAACGTAATCCTCAACATTCATTTTTTTAAGATTTTGAGTCCCACATTTTCTCTCTCCCATCCTTCCCTTCCCTCTACCTTTAATAGCAAGGAATCTGATATAGATTATACATTTACAATTATGTTTAACATATTTCTCTAGTAGAATAAGAGTGAAAGGGAAAAAAAAGAAAAAACATAAATTATTTTAAAAGCATGCTTTGTTTTAGACTCCACCATTCTTTTTTTTCTTTTTTAGGTTTTTGCAAGGCAAACAGGGTTAAGTGGCTTGCCCAAGGCCACCCAGCTAGATAATTATTAAGTGTATGTGACTGGATTTGAACCCAGGTACTCCTGACTCCAGGGCCAGTGCTTTATCTACTATGCCACCTAGTCTCCCCTAGACTCCACCATTCTTTATCTGGATGTGGGTGGTATTTTAAAACACAAATCTTTTAGAATTGTCTGAGCATTTTCCTTCTAAGAACTGTCTGTCATAGCTGATTATCACTTAATGTTGCTATATATATATATATATATATATATATATATATATATATATATATATATATAGAGAGAGAGAGAGAGAGAGAGAGGGTGAGGATTATATCTATCTATCTAGATGTATAATCCACACACATATCCATTATATATATAATATATATATATATAATATATATAATATATGAATAATATTCTGGTTGTGCTCACTTCATTCAACATCAGTTCGTGAATGTTTTTTCCAGGTTTTTTTTCCCCGAAATCCACCTGCTTATGATTTCTTACAGATCAATAATATTCCATCACATTCATAAATCACAATTTGCTCATCCATTCCCCACTGGATGAGTATCCCCTCAATTTTCAATTCTTTGAGAAGCAGTTCATTTTAATTTTACCTTTGACCATTTAAAAGGGATGATATAAAATAAGGTTATGAAGGCACTTGAGACTATACTGTGAAAAGCCAGAAACAAGAGAAAATTAGTTTCTAATTTACTGTAGAGTTAATGAAGTTACCAAAATATAAAATTCTCTTACATTTGCTAATAATAGAAAGAGTTAAGGCTTTGGTCTTTCTCTCTCTTGCCCATGTTTTAGTTCTGGGGACAAACCTTAAGTACTCCCTTGACTCAGAAAGACTAGGAGAAGGGAAAGAAGAATAGGTATCTTTTCTCAAGGATAAAGTAAGATGGTTGTGGTGAGAAGTGTGCTTGTTTCTTTTTAAGGAGTGTGAGAGTGTGATGAGGGGCCTTGGTTAACTCACCAAATCTGATCTCTGAGATTTAGGGTATCTGAAATCCAAACAGGTTTACAGAACAAGCTGATATAGATTTTCCTTGCATGATCCCTTCTTACTGATGCACTAATATTCCATCCTCTCTGCTTGGAAGTTCCAAAAAGAGGTTGAAAATTATAGTTATATGCCCTTTTAGTTTTAATATTGTAATCAGGATTCCTAGCATGACTCAAAGTAAAATATGTTGCCTATGGAGTCAAGGAATCTGAATTAAAATCCTTTCTCTCATATTTGTGGCTTGGTTTCTTTTGATAATCTATAGAAGTTGATGGGCCCCTTCTCAGATGAATATTCATTGCCTATATTGATGACTAAAGAAAATATTAAATTTAATTTAGAGGTCAAAAAACCCAAAGATGTATTTTCCCCCTTCATCCACATGCACAGTCTCACTGAAATTTATTCAAAATCCAAGAAAAGATTTTCAAATCTAGAATAAGACATACACTTTAAAAAAATTACTTTCATATCCTCAGAACTTAGCACAGAGTCTGGCAGAGAAACCAGGCAGTTTGTTATTATTTTATTCTTCCTAGTTACACATAAAGACAATTCAAACATTATTTTAAAAATTTTTGAGTTTAGCCTGTTTTCTCTCCCTCTTTCCCTTAACCCTCCCTGAAAAAGTAAATAAATAATGATTCAATCATGCAAAGCATATTACTATAATAGTCATGTGGTAAAAGAAGAAATAGACTGCTCCCCAAAAAGAAAAAAAAAAACACCAGAGAATACAGAGAGTAAAATGATCTGCATTTAAAGAGTATCATTTCTTCCATGGAAGGTAGAGAGTAATTTTTATCATGAGTCTTTTGGAATTGTCTTGCATCTTTGTATTCCTGAGAGTTGCTTATTATGCACAGTTGGTTATCATTCAGGATTGCTGTTACATTGTACGATATTCTTCTGGTTCTGCTCACTTCACTTTGAATCAGATCATGCAATTTTTTTCCAGATTAGGGGAAAAAACACACTTTGTAATAGCTAGTTTATTGATTTTGCAAGGAGCATCTAACTTCAGGAAGACTGAATTAAGTCCTTATCCCAGTGGCTTATGTAACCATGCCCAATATCCTGATTCTGATGCCTCCTACACAGTTATATAGCATTTTAGCAATAACAAAATGCTTTACAGATCTTCACAATAATATGAGAAGCAAGTATGTTCAACCCCATTTTATAGAAGATGAAACTACTGATTAAAGTTTACTGATTTAGCTAGGGATGTGCACTAACTTTTGTAGCAAAATTTAAACTCAAAACTTCCTGTCTTCAAGTCTGACATGCAATCTGCTGTTATTCAATTGTGTTCGTCAATTAAAACTTCTTTGACTCAGTTTCCTTTTCCTCATAAGGAAGTAATTGAAGTAGATGATCCCAATGAAATTTTGTGGTTCTAAATCAATGAGCTTAAGATAATTTAGCTTTTCTGATCCCCATTTTCCCTATCTATACAGAGAGTGTTAATAAAAATATCTATTTCTCAGGGTTACGGTGGGGTTCAAATTAGAATTGTAGTTAAAGACATTGCAAAGTTTAAATGTTCTATGTAAATGAGCAACATAGCTACATTTGTCTAAAAAATATTGGTTAATTTAGTGGAAGTTGAAAGCAGTGAAATGGAGCTAAACAATGAATCAGGTACCACATACAAACTTTTTCCTTTCCTCTCAGATTGATCTATTTTTTCCATAATTGAATGAGCAATAGTGGTTTCATTTAGAAGTGGCCTGAATAGGCATACTTTGCCTCCTCCCCCTTCATTGCTGTATTAATTACCTATTTTCTCTTTAACTGTAGCTAATTTTCACAGGTAGAAAATTTTGCAGGTGTTGCTTTATGTGTTTAATTGCATCAATTAATTATTTGCATGATTTAACAGCCCCCATAGGCTAGTGGCAAGCCAATCACCCTGAAAGGTGGAAGCACTTAAACATTTCAGAGAAAAAAATGACAATTAGAGAAATTCAACTGGAAAAGGTTTGATTTAGATTATCTAATGGTATGCTGCTCTTATAAACAAAAGATAATTGAGAATGGCATGTCATAATATTTCCTGCAGCTTTGCACAGGTCCAAAGAGAAATATTTTAAAAAAATGAAGATATTAAACCAAAGAATATGCATCTATAGTAAAGCTTGTCTAGGACACAACCAGCATACATTAAATGTTGTGACTTCCTTATGAGATTGATGTGAAATTTGGAATAGATTTCTTTATTCATTGAAGCATTCACTCACCCCCACCCCGTACATTCTCTTGGTTATAAATCATTGTTAGTGAAGATTTTCATAATTCAAACCCTCAACAAATAGGGACACCAAATCACCTTAAGGTGGCATGTGCACAAATTAACCAGCTAAACACAATTGGGATCCTGTTTTCCTTTTGCCATTGAATGTTTACATTCTTAAAGAATCCCTCATCAATAAGTCTTATTGACTTGTTTTTTTCGCCTTTCTCAGCAATTTTATGTAGAGGTAGTCCTCTAAGTGTTTGGCAACAATTGTGCTCCTTCCCCTTTTAATTTTTGTTTTTGTTTCTGTCCTCTTTCCATTAACAGATTGAATTCTCAGCAGAGATCAGGGCATCGTTCCAAGAAAAAAAAATATTTTCACTCAGACCCACTTTAAAATTTGATTGACTATGGATCTCTGGTTTCCATAGTTTTAGAAAGGAGAGGCCATGACAAGGATCCCACTTTCTCTCTCTCTCTCTGCCTCTGCTTCTGTCTCTGTCCCTATCTCTGTAAGTCTCTGTCTCTGTCTCTCTCTCTCTTCCTCTCTTTCTGTTTCTTTCCCTTTTCCTGCCTTCCTATTTCTGTCTCTGTCTTTCTCTCTGCCCTTCTATCCTTCTCTGTTTATATATTTATCTGTTTGTTTTTCTCTGTTTCCCTTCTTCCCCTTCCCTTAGGAGTTTTACTATAGCTCTCCATGCTTTTTCTGGATCAGATTCCCTTTTCAGAAATATTCCTTACAAAACCTTGCACACTTGTCCTGTCAGTGAAGATACCACAAGGCCCAACAATGTATCTTTTCTATTCCTCGGGAAAAAAAAAAGACCTCAGAGGATACTCGGAGTTTCTGAACTGACAGAAATTATAACCAATTTTATTTGTTTGATTTACTATATTATGATTATAAAAATTGTTTTAATAACTTGACCAAATACTTCAATATAGAAGAAGGTAGATGGTTGTATAAAATAATTTCATGAATATATGAAAAGTGTTTTGCAAACTTTCAAGCATTATCTAAATATTAATTTGTAGTAGGGATAATATTGTAAGACATGATTTATTTTATCCATTTGACTTTTGTTCATGCACTCATATAAGTAAAAAGTCACATAGACATAATTGGTATATAAAATACATGCATATATATGCATGCATAAACATATATGATATATCAACGTACATATATAATACATATAAATGTAGATATATAATGATGTGAACTTATGTGCATACATTATATATGCTATTTATAGAAGTCACCAAAAAGTTTTAAAGCAAAATTGAAGTATTCTGAGTGGTATAGAGCAAAAGAGATTCGTCTTTGGAGTCGTGATATCTGTGTTTGAATCTTGTCCCTGATACTGTGTCATCTTGGCTAAGTTATTATACATCCTGTTCCTCATCTATAAAATGAGAACTTTGAATTAGATTATCTGTCTTCTCTTCCAGATTTCAATCCATGTGAAAATGAGAACTTGGTTTGTCTACTTCAAGCATTTTCTGACTGTAATCTATCATTTATTCAGCTACGGAAAAGAGATTTTGCCAAAGTGATGGTTTGACGATGTTAATCTTCCCTACTCAATAAATACCTGTGGTTCCTCATTAAATCCAACATTATATATGAAATACTCTGTTTAGTGTTCAAACCTTTCATAGCCTAGCTTTCTCCTTCCATCTTTCTAGTATTAGTTGCTTCCATGCTGCTCTGTTTTCACTTGTTAGTTTGCTTGTTCTCTCAATGGACTTTCTCCATTGAGTTTCTTGACAAGATACTGGAGCAGTTTACCATTTCCTTCTCTAGAGTGTTCCTATTTTAAAGAAGCAAAATGAGATCAAAAGGAGATAAAACACTTTCCCAGGATCACATAGCTAAAAATTGTCTAAAGTTGTATTTGAACTCAGATTTTCCCAAGGCCAGTCCTTGCAGTCTAACCACTGCATCACCTACCTGAAGATAAATACATATATTGAAAAGCTTATTGAGACATGACTAATAAGTTGATTTAGTTTTCTGAGTTATCCTTATTTCTTATAAGGGAAGACTTCTAAAGGGGAGGGATGGATTACAGATTATGGATTACAGAAAGAGGCATGGAAAGACACACACACACACACACACACACACACACACACACACACAACAAGCATACACAATTCTAATTTTGAAGAAAGAGACCTGAGTAACAAAAACTTTTCCATCCCAAGACAATTTGAAAGTTCATTGGGAAAGTTCTATTATACACTGGAGTTAGAAACAGCCACAATGTAGTCCAGACTGGACTTTAGCAAACCAAATTGAGTCATCCAGGAACAGCCTGCATGGTGCTTGGGTAGCTGGGGGTACCTGGGTTGGTGCCAGCAGTGATGTTTTCCAGACTTCTCAGTCCAATGGTTGTCAATTATAATTAGAAAGGGTAGTCCAGTGCAGGGCTCAGCAAAGTCTCAGCACAGACCCAGTCCTGGAAGTAGAAGTAGGTCTGAGGAGCCACCCAGTAAAGACTCACTGGGCAGTTGCATACAGACCACTCAGTCCACAGATGGTAAGGGGTTTGGGGAGATTGCAGTGGTCTCTCTACTATGCCTGTGGCAGGACTCTGTGGCTTTGTCTATACTCAGGTGCAGGTCACAATCTTGGGTCCCAGACTCAGGAAAAGATACTTTCATCACAGTTCTAGATCAGAAAATGTACTTGTGACCATCCTCAGACCAGAGCACAGTCCAGGAGAACAGTCAGAAACACTCATAAGGCCTCGAAAAAAATTGAGGTATCCAGGGCAGCTAGGTGGTGCAGTGGATAGAGAATCGGCCCTGTAGTCAGGAGGACCTGAGTTCAAATCCAACCTCAGAAACTTAATAATTACCTAGCTGTGTGACCTTGGTCAAGTTAGTTAACCCATTGCCTTGCAAAAAACCCTAAAACAACAAAAACAACAACAAAAAATTGAGATATCCGTGACCACTGCAAAAACTCATACTCTAAAGCTTGGTATAGTGTGTGCCCTACTCTGGAAGTAGACCCACATGAACAAAGTTAAAATCAGGTCATAGGATGGAGAAATGAGAAAACAACAGAAGAAAAATAAAACTGACCAATTGCATTTACTTTGGTCCTATAGAGGATCAAAATACTCACACAGAAGATAGCAAAGTCAAAGTTTCTGTTATTCAAAGCCTCCAAAAAAAATTTGAATTCATCTCTGCCTATGTAAGAGCTAAAATATTTTGAAACTCAAGTAGCATATGGAAAGGAAAAATTGGAAAAAGTAATGAGAACAAAAGCTATTGAAGAAAATAACATCTTAAAGACCAATTAGCTCAAATGGAAAAAAGTAGTCCAAATGGCCAATGAGTAAAAGAATGCCTTAAAAAAGCAGAATTGAGCAGATGGAAAAGGAGATGCAAAAGCTCTCTGAAGAAAATAATCTTTTTCAAATGTGGAATGGAACTAAGGGAAGCTGATGACTTTGTGAAAAATTAAGAAAAAATAAAAAAACTAAAAGAATTAAAAACTAAAAGAAAATGTGAACTATCTCAATGGAAAAACAATTGACCTGGAAAACAGATACAGAGAGATAATTTACAGATTATTGAATATCTGAAAGTCATGACCATGAAAAAAAACCTAGACTTCAATTTTCAAGAATTTCTTCAGGAAAATTGCCTTGATATCCTACAAGCAGAGAACAAGATAAAAATTGAAGGAATTCACCAATCAGTCTCCTCCTGAAAGACATTCCAAAATGAAAACCACCAAGAATATTAAAGTTAAATTTCAGAATTCCAATATCAAGGAGAAAATATGAGAAACAAACAGAAGGAAACAATTCAAATATCATGGAGCTATAGTAAGAATAATAGAAGATTTAATAGTTTTTATACAAAGTGCTTAGAGGGCTTGGAATATGATATTCCAGAAGGCAAAAATAGCTTGAATAACAACCAAGAATCAACTTGCCAACAAAACCAAAGAAACTCTCCTGGGGGAAAGTGGACATTCAATGAATAAGGCAATTTTCAAACTTTCCTGATGAAGCTACTTGAGTTGAACATAACGTTTGGTTTCCAAGTACAGGAGGCAGGTGAAGCATAGAGAGGGTGGACAGGAAGGGAAAATTATGAGGAACTTAATGATGTTGAACTGCCTGTATTCCTTCATGAGAAATTGATGCTGTTGAGTCATATGAACCTTTGCACTTATTAGGGTAATTAGAAGGAGCATATACAGACAGGACACAGGATGGAGTTCAATTTGAAGATGGAGTCAATGGGTGAAGAGGGAATGTACCAGAAAATGCAGAAAGGAAATGTAGAATGGGCTAAGTTATTTCACATAAAAGAAGCAGGGAAAAGTTTTTGCTATGGAGTGGAAAAGGTGGAAGAAGGGGAATGAATGAATCTTTGCACTCATCAGAAATGACTCAAAGATAAAATAAGATATACACCCAATTGAGTACACAAATCTATCTTACCCTAGGAGAGAAAAGGAAAGGGAGAGAGGTTACAAAGGGAGGTGAGTGAGGTGTAGGTGATAGAATGATGGTGATTGCAGGAGTGGGTAGTCAGATAAAAAACATTTTTGAAGAGGGAAAGGGTGGAAATAGAGGAGAAAATAGAATAAATGGGATTGGGTAGAAAAGAATGGAGTGAAATTCAACTAACAATAGCAACTGTAGAAAGATATTTTTCATTATTTATTTTTCCATACATACACATATGTATATTTTTAAATTACAAAATTTCCTTCCATCCTCCCTTCCCACCACTCCTCCCTCAGTGGTGAAGAGTCAGGTTAGCACTGTATATACATATTTTTGACAAATAGGTTTACAGATTAGTTCTTTTTGGTATGAATAATTAGGGCCAAGAGAAAGAGTTATATAAAAGATACTTTTTTATAAAGTATTTATTCAATTCTGAAGTGTTGTTTTTTTATGGTTTTGCTTTATTTTTTTTTTGTTTTTCTTCTTCTGGATGGGGATAGCATTGTGTAAAGTCAGTTTAATACCATTCTCCTAGCTCTCTGGAAGCTGCTTCCATCAAGGTTGCTCATCTCACCATGTGGTTGTTACTGTGTACATTGTTCTGTTGATTCTGCTCCCTTTGCCCAGTATCAGATCCTGTAAGTCATTCCATGTTTCTCTGGAATCCAACCATTTATTTTTTTTTATTGAACAATAATATCCCATAGTATTCATGTTCTTGTTTAGCATTCTCCAATTAATAGGCATTCTTTCAATTTCTAATTCTTTGCCTCTACAAAAAGAGCTACTATGAATATTTTGGAACATGTGGGACTTTTCACATTTTTCATGATTCTTCTGGATATAGTCTTAGAATTGTAGTTGCTGGGTCAAAGGGTATGCACAGTTTTATTGTGCATTGGGTTTAGTTCCATATTGCTCTCCAGAAAGGTTGGATCCATTCACAACTCCACCAGCAATTTCTCATTGTCCCAATCCTCCCACAACTTCTCCGACATTAATCATTTTCCTTTTTTGGAAAAATTCTGATGCATTTTCTCTGATGGATTCATTATAAAGAATGCTATACATACCAAAGTAAGAACTGATGGAGTCTGAATACAGACTGAAGCACACTATTTTTTTCTCACTTTATTTTTCCCTTTCTTTGTGGGGTGTGGGGATTGTGCTAACTTTTATGTTTACATGACTATTGTAGAACTGTATTTCATGGCTGCACATTTTTAACCTACATCAATTAACTTGCTTTCCTCAAAAGGGGGAGTAGGGTGGGAGGAAAAGAGAGAATTTGAAGCCCAAGATTTTGGAACAAATGTTGAACCATGCTTTTGCATGTAGTGGAGGTAAAATTTCAACTAAAATAAAAAATTTATATCCATATATGCATATATATATGTATATATACATATATATACATATATACATATATATATATATATATATATATATATATGATATTGAAAAGAAAGAAAATTTCCTTGGAAAACTGACCTGATATTATAAAAGCAGAGGATAAAATAGATATTGAAAGAATACACCAGTTACCTCCCAAAAGTGATCCTAAAATGAAAACTGTCAGGAATATTATAGTCAAATTTCAGAGTCCCAGGTCAAGGAGAAAATATTTCAAGCAGCCAGAAAGAAATAATTCAATTATCATAGAGCCATAGTCACGCTAACACAAAATTTAGCAACTTCTGCAGTAAGGGATTGTAGGGCTTGGGATATGCTATTCTGGAAAGTAAAAGTGCTTGGATTACAACCAAGAATCCACTATTGATCAAAAATGGAACTTAATCATTCAGAAGAAAAGTTGGATATGCAAAGAAATAAGGGACTTCCAAATTTTCTTGGTGAAAAAAATAGAGGTGAAAAGAAAATTTGTTCTTCAAATATGAGAGTTAGGTGATGCATATAAATGTATACAGGAAAGGCAAATCAAAAGGGATTTAATTATGTGAGTTGCTTATATTTCTGTAGAGGAAGATGATGTTGAAAACTCATAAGATCCTTCTCATTTATTAGAGCAGTTAAAAGGAGCATAGTATAAGCAAAACACAAATGAGAGATGAATATGAAGGGAAATATATTAAAATGATGGAATTGAGGTGAGAGATGAATATATTGAGAGAAAGGAAAGGGGAATTTAGAATAGGTTAAGTTATCTCACATAAAAGAATTAAGGAAATACTTTTATAGTGGTTTGAGAGAGAGGGAAATTAAGAAGGAATTAGTGACCCTTACTCTATTGAAATTGGCTCAGAGAGGGAATTGCATACATACTCAATTGGATAAAGAAATCTATCTTCCTCTAGAGGAAGGTAGATGGTTAAGGGGATGTGAAAAAGTGAAGAGATGTTAGAAGAGAAGAAGAGTATGGGAGGGGTTAGTATATGGAAAACACTTTTGGTGGAGGGACAGACTGAAAGGAGAGAAAGAATAGAATAAATAGGATGGGGAGAATAGGATGGAGGTGAAATCCACTCCAAAATAACTGTGGGGAATATATTTACTCAGATAAAGGTCTTATTTCTCTGGTCCAACCATTCTGTAGAGCAATATGAAGCTATGCCCGAAGTGTAATGAAACTGTTCATTCCCTTTGACCTAGTAAATTCTAATTGAAGGCCTATAATTCACAAGAAATAATAAAAAATGGGAAATTTGCACATTTTCCAAAATATTCATGGCAGTTCTTTTTAGAGAGGTAAAGAATTGGAATTTGAGGGGATGACCATCGATTGGGGGATGACTAAACAAGTTATCATATATGAATGTCATGGAATGCTTTTGTTTTATAAGAAACCTTGAATGGTCAGACTATAGAAAAACATGGAATGAATTACAGAATCTGATGCTAAGTGAAGGGAGCAGAACCAAGAGAACAATGTACACATCAACAACAACAACATTGTGAGAAGATCAACCCTGATGGATGTAGCTCCTCTCAGCAATTCAGAGAGCTAGGACAATCATATTAGACTGGCTGTGGATAATGCTCTCCCTATCCAGAGGAAGAAAAACGAAACAAAAAAATATCCATATTGCTCTCCAGAAAGGTTGGTTCCATTCACAACTCCACCAGCCATAAATCAATATCCCAATCCTTGTACAACCTCTCCAACATTGATCATTTTCCATTTTTATCATCTTGGTAAATCTGATTGGTGTGTGGTGATACCTCATTGTTATTTTAATTTGCATTTCTCTAATCAATAATGATGTGGAACATTTTTTCAAATGATTATATATAATTTTCTTCATTTGTAGACTCTCTAATCATATCTTTTGACCCTTTATCAATTGGGGAATTTCATTCACTTATAAAAATATCTCATGTATTTCTTTCCTTTAAAGCTAATTTTTCATACTGAAAATGACTAACTTGTAAGCATGTTTAACACAAATATGTATGTACAAATGCAAATTAGAACAATTCTTTGGTACAGATTTATACACATTGGATTGACTAATAAGATAGAAAGAGAAAGTGACAAATTTTGAAGGGGATGCAGGGAAAATAGGACATTAATGTACTGTTAAAGGAGTTGTGGTGTGATTCAACAAGTCTGTGGAGTAATTTTGAACTATTCCTAAAGCAGTATTAGAAAGTCTCACCTTCTCTTTGAACTAGCAATGACACTACCAGGTCTATATTCCAGAAGAAGGAAAAGGATCTATATGTTGAAGGATATTTATAGCTCTTGTCTCATGGCAAGGAACTAGAAATTGAAGGGATACCTATCAGTTGTGCAATGACTAAAAAAATTGTGATAGGTGATCATGATGGAATACTATTCTGCTATAAGAAATAATGAGCAGGATGCTCTCAGTAAAACCTGGAATGACATGAACTGATGCAATGGGAAATAATCTACATACAAAGTAACAGCAATATTACATGATGATCATAACTAAATGATACTTTTTATCAGTTGTGTTGTGACCCAAGGCAACTCTGAAGGACTTATTTTAAAGAATACTGTGCATCCCCAAAGACAGAGTTGATGATGTCTGAACACAAATTGAAGCACGTTTTAATTTTCATTTTCTTGAGGTTTATTTTTGGGTAGGGGGCTTATGTTAACTTTTACAACATGACTGTTATGCTAATATTTTGCATGATCATTCATTTTTAACCTATATTAAATAACTCAGTAAGGGGGTTTGGGTAGGAAGAAGGGCAAGAATTCAGAACTCAAACCCTGCTTTTACATGAAACTAGAGAAAATAAAATAAAATAAAAATAAATAAATTGGTTTGGGAGCTCTAGAATGACTTTATAAATAGTTTAATAATCAAAGTGGGATACTTACAATTTGGACTTCTAGGATGGTGTTTCTAAATATATTGGAATTTCTGTGAAGACCCTCCAAAATCTTTCTGGTAATCATAGAAATCAGACAAAGGGAGAAGGAATTATAGAATATGGTAGTTAGGACTGGCTGATATTTTGGGATTTACTGTACTCCTCACTGGTCTTATGTCTCAGACATCTGGATATCATATCCCAGGTCATACAAAACCTTGTATTGATCACTGGTGGCAGGTACCAATGGGTGTGTATTATTTTGGCTTTATGGTTTTAAGGGATAGAGACTCCATATTCTTTATATTATGGCTTTCACAGCTAGAAACTGAGGTTGAGTGAATAAAATCATTTGTGAAATGCATATTATGTATAAATAACTCTGCTAAATATTGAGGAAATAAAAATGTCATACACCTCCTGCTTTCAAGGGGTTTACATTCTAATGGGGGAAACATAACAAGGATTTCAACTATTGCAAGTAAAATGATTGTTTGGGTACAGTTGGAAAGCTGATAGTAGTTTGGAGGATGAAGTACACTAGCAGCTGAAGGGGACAGAAAAAAAATTGTTCTTCAGAAGAACATTGACCTGGGTCTTGAATATGTCAGGAGTCCAAGAGTAGAAATTAGGTAAGAGATAATTTTAAACTTTGGGAAGCAGACCTTTCAAAACCAAAAAAAATGGAATATATAAAGTTGAGTATGCTGACTAGTGAGTACTGGTGTACAATAATATTTGAAAAACATTTTCCATGCATATACAAATGATAGTCATCATCATATATTATTATTAATATCATTATTAATTATGAATGGGAAGAGCAATGAAAAGAAAGAGAATATAGGTGCAGAATTTTTTAAAATTTGATTTATTTAAGGCAATGGGGTTAAGAGTAACTTGCCAAAAGTCACACAGATAGGCAATTATTAAGTGTCTGAAGCTGGATTTGAACTCAGGTCCTCCTGACTCCAGGACCAGTGCTTTATCTACTGCTCCATCTTGCTGTCCCCAGGAAAAAAAAAATAAATGTATTAAATTAACTACCAAGGGAGCACTCAATTAATCGGGAAGATGAGAAAACAGTGAAATAGGAGAATGAATAAATTAATATACTAAAGGAAAACCACTAGTTTGTGTGCTGTCTCCTGAAGTCAAAAGTGAAGAAGGTATACAGTAGAAAAAGATAATCAAAAGTCATAAGGGTGGTAAGGAAGATTAATATTAACATTAGGGACCACTGAAAGGACAGTTTTATGGGGTTGTGTGAAAAGAAGGTATAGATGAATCAGTTGGAGTTGACTTTTTCAAAAAATTTGGATTGATGGGGAGGAGAGAGATGGGCTGATGGTGCAAAGGGTAAATAGATCAAGGGAATAACTTTCTCTTATTACTGGTGAAATTTGAATTTATTTTTAGGTAGATAAGGAAAGATCCAGAAAAGTAGAAAAGAAATGGAAGTGATGAGGATATAAATAAAGATGATTGTTGTTGTAGGCTATGAAGGTGGTATTAGGGAATCAGGAGCATGAGTAGAGTAATTAATCTTAGGAGAATGACTCCTACTGTATTAAGACTAGAGGAGAAAACATAAAAGATGGGTCAATTTGATGAAAAACCATGAGGATTCAAGGTTATTTTAAAACTTTTAAAACTCTTTTCAAAGACATGTCAGAGAGCCTCAGTTTTCTCAATGATCCTTCAATGAAGGCTGCAAACTATCATTTAACTTAAGTATAGAAGGAAGGGGGAAATGTAAGTGGATGTAAGAGTAATATCTAAAAGATTTAAGTATGATAATTGGGAGATCATTTACCCTTGACATTTTAAAAATGAGAAAAGGAAACTCCTTCCACTAAAGTCCTTGAAATTATCAACTGATTCAGCATTAGAAATTGATATGATTTTATTAAAGGAAATTACATTAAAAAGATGCATTACCATCTCCTTTTTAAGACTATGGGACTTTTTGACCCAAGTTGCAATTTTGTGTTTAAAATTACTATTATTAATTTGTGACCTCCCTGTGAACTGAGCTTATCTTAATTTTCTATTTTTATCTACAGTTTTCACTATACACCTTGGTTTATAGACAGCATTTGATAAATGTTATTTCATTTTTTTCATTGATTGGAATGATAACTCTTCAGGATTGGTTGAATTCATACATCATCAATTTATATTGGTAAAATCAGCTCAATTATGCTATATTGCCCATTGATGACAAGCACCTCATGAGCAACTGTAGTAATATTGGATGGAACTGGATTATTTGGATGAGGATTCACAGGTTGGGAAGAACAGAAATTGAGGGTGATAAATGATAATGCCATTAATGAATAATAATTAATTTAAATGTTATTTTAGTGCTATAATAGATATTTTTATTTCCAAATTATAGACAAGTGTTCATAGAATTAGGGGAAGAAGGACCATAGATTCAGTGCTATAAGATACATTAAAGACCTAACCCTTCACTTCTAGTTAAGGTACCCAGGACTGAAAGAGTTTAAGTGAATTGCAAAGGCTTAAATAGCTAGAGATACAAGTAGCTAGTATTTATGCATCACTTTAAACATAGTATCTAATCTGATCTTTCCAACAACACTAGAAGATAGGAATCATTTTTATGGTTATGGAAATGAAATTTGACAAAGGTTGAATGACTTAACTCAGAGTCACATGTCTTTTAAGGGTCAAAGTTTGAATGTCTTCCTGATTCCAAGACTAGTGTTCCTTTCATACATGCTTTCTAGACATCTCTAAAGAAATATTACAGGATGATAATAGTAATCATTAAAATGGCTTCTCTCCCTCTTTATGGCTTTTAAAATTTTTTTTCAAATTGAAGTTTGAGGTTGGCTTTAATTTAATCCATCCAGGTACTAGAAAAACATCATTTGTCTTTTTAATACCCTCTGTTCTAGAATTTTGCATTTTAGGGGTTTTTAGTAACAATTACTCTATCAATCCATGCCATCATAAAATAGAAAAATATTTATAGACTGTATTGTCTGTTTTTGTATTATGAATTGTATTAAGCTGGAAATTTCACCAAAATGCCATGAGTTTATTAGACATCTGTAAATACAATTTAGCCCACCATGAAGAAAAACCATATCTATGTTATAGGTATTCATCCCACCAAGATATCTTGCTCACTATATGTCAAATATACCTGGAGTTGCTGTTTTGAAAGAAAAATCTTGAGTGTTTATAACACCTTGTTAAACAAGAAGCTTTCCATTTACATTTCCCCTAAACATCATATCCTTTCCTTTGAAGGAATAGAAATATTCTACTAATTTATTTAGGCAGGTGGAGTGCAAAATTTCATTATACAAACTTCTATCATTGGGACCATCCTAATTCTTCTCCATCCATGGACAAGAATTTAACCCTTTGACTTGTATATGGTATGGGATAGAGTAAAGGAGCTTCTGTGATTCTCTATTACCATTTGAATAGAAAATAAACTTCTTTTTTTGGCATTTAAAATCCTTGAAATATCTTATCTTTGCAGTATTGTGTCATATAATTCTTCCTTCTAATCTCCATGCTTTGTTGAAACTTATTGAATTTCTTTTACCGACATATTTGAGTTCCTTCCATTGCCTCTGATCCATCTTGAGAATGTTCTCCTTTGTCTCATCCATCCTTTAAAAGCCTTAACTCCATTCAAAATTATTCTCAAGTGCTGTCTCTTACACATTAATATTATTTGCTACACTCCCTGCCAAAACCAGTTGAAAGTGACACTCTAAATAGCTCGGATTTACTTTGACTTAATTTTGATGCTTTCTACTTGATGGCCAGTCTTGTTCTGGTATACTTCTGTCTTTGATTCCTAATAGAGAGAATGTATTCCACATAATTATTTTTAATAAATGCTTACTGAATAGAATGAAAGATTTTGATGAAGTTGATAACTTAAGAATATATCACTTTATAATTTATTTGAAAGAACTGTCCCAATAAAGCACCACCACATTATTTATTTGCAATGTGAACTTTGATAAAAAAGATTCTGTATGTGACTATTTCTAAATTACCTTTATGGAAAGGGGATAGGGCTGATTCAATTCATTAAATGAAATACGTGGGTTTATCAGTCTAAAAAAATAATAATCATTATCTTCCTTCAACCAAAAAACACCCAATAAATCCTGTCCACTTTATGACCCCAAGATAAGTACATATTTCCTCAAGGGAAAAGTTCAGTATGATAATGACAACTACTTGGAATTCTCAGCACAAACAGTAAGGAGAGAGCAAAGCCTACCCTTTCTATTTTTGGTTCCCCCAGCAGCTGAACATGAGAGAGTATGCCACACCACCCATATGTGCATCTCCAGATGGCTAGCATGCGTCGTTCAACTCCCCCACCTGCTTAGGCCAAATGCATGCTGTGCTCAGAACCCCGTAAATAACGTGGAAAATGTTCATGCCTGCTGCCACCCCATGCAGATCTACATGCCTCAACTGGAGGACAATTAAAAGAAGGAATTATCATCATCCAATGTGCTCCAACAGGTTTTTAATAGTATTTACCATGAAATTGTGATGTTTCTCTAGGAACTGGGAAAAGAAAGAAGAGGATCCTAGAATCTAAGTGAATCTAAAGTGAAAAGGTAGAGAGTACTTTGGATAAGAAACAAGCAAATGAATAAACCCAATCTAATTCTGGAATGATTTACCCCATATATCAGAAAATGTGAGAGGATCAAAATGTGTAATTGATAAATTCATCGATTTAGAGATGGATAGGATTTTGCAGCTTTCTTAATCAAGAATCTCAATATTCTCATTAGTGAAATGATAGAGAAATAAATCAACTTGCTGAAGTTAAGCAAGGGAGGTCTGCTCTTCTCTCAAGTTTTTGCTTTTGACTTATTTTTTTCCTTCTTTCCTTCGCATTATTTTCTTATTTACTTTCTCCCTTCTTTATTTTTTTCCTTTCCTCCTTCTTTTTCTTTTTTCTTTCCTTATTTACTTCTTTTATTTCTTTCTAGTTTTCTTCCTTCTTTCATTCTCTCCTTCTACCTTCCCTTATTTCCTTCCTTTCCACTGTTATTGAACCTGAAATAATCATTTGTTTGGTCATACATCAGAAGCATTCAAAGTAACAGAAATAATGTTCAACCTCCCTGCCTTCCATTTCACTGAGGGGAAGAAGGGAAAGATGTAGTCCAAGTTGGATGTGTGTTTTTAGAGCTGTCTAATTCTGGGTTTAGGGAAGGTCAGTAGGAACTGGCAATCATCAACGAAGGTTTAGTGTCATTAAATTGCCCTAACAAGTAGGTGTACACAATAAAAGAAATGAACTATTTCTGAGAGTAATATACTCCCTATTCCAGGAGGTCTTCAAAGGATCACTATAAGTCATAATTAATGAAATCTTCTTTAAATAGATTTTGAAAGAAATTCTAGAGGACACAATGGACTCAACATAGATTCTAAGAGAAAAATTGTAATCTGACCTAAAACACCTACTAGGTGTGTAACACTAGATATCTTTAAGCAACAATTTTATTATCTATAAGATGGAGAAAATAACGTTATCTACTCAATACTGTGTTTTGAAGATATCATGAGAAAATAATCCAAGTGTTTTAAAATCTTAAAAGTGCTATAGAAATGAACTATTAAATGTGTTAGTCTGCATAAATTCTGTTTTCTTCATCCTATTAGACACTTAGCAAATGTATATTGGTTAATTGAAATTGTAATAAATAGCCTTTGCCTCCTATGATTTTACACACACACACACACACACACACACACACACACACACACACACACACAAACACACAAAGCTCCTTTCATTGTTTCCTTTTCTTCTAGTTATCTTAATTACTTTATACTTCTATTATTGTCATTTTGTCAAGATACCAGTATATAAACTCCTGTGATCTCAACCTAATAATGTGTCTATGATGATTTCTAACATGAAATAGCAAATAGCATCATGTAGCTTCCACTATTGACTGACAATTTCTTTTTCTTTAATGACTGACAATTTCTACGAGATTGTCCATAGGCAAGTGATTTTAACACCTAGTAGAAGCATTTATTACTGGAATTCTTTCCCATCTTCAAAGAGAAACCCTCCTTTTTTTTCTTTCTTTTCCAATTTCCACTCTTCTCTCCCTCACTTACTCCTTCTCTTTCTGAGACCACAGAGGTCATTTTCCCCTCCTTAGTGGCCCTTGATTTGAACCCTGACATCATTAACTTCTTTTTATTCCCAATTCCTCCATCATTTTCATGTAATTTTCCACACAATATAGTCCCACAAACAGATCATTCAATTGAAGATAATATCAATAGGTTCTGTCCATGATGTCCCCTGTCTGACTTTTCACTGATTTCTCTACCACATTTACACATTCACCCACCTCCCTGTGTATACTTAGAAATATTTTGCTATTTTTTTTAAAAAATTCATTCTTATCCTCTGCATTTATTCACTTTCCCTGCATTTCCTTTGTTCGTGGTACTATGACATCTTCAGTTCCAGTTTTCTTTATAATAATATTTTAAATTATTCTTTATTCACTTTTCACCCTATAAAGGAGGGGAGTTAGGTGGGGAAGTTGATAGAATACTGACCCTAGAGTTAGGAGAGTTGACAGCACATAACCCCCTAACTCAAATCCAATTCACCTTCTTGTCATAGCATCACCTCCCTTATGAAGTGGTCTTCTTTGAAAACAAAAAAAATGTCTTTTAAGACTAATCTCAAAATTGTAGGATAGGTCATTCAAGACTGCTTAGTTCTGATGCTCTTTGGAATTATTCCATTGTTATTCTTCCTGTCTATGACTTTGTTGGCATTTGATGTTTAGTTTGTGTCAATAATATCTGACTTCTTATGATCCTATTTGGTATTTCTTGGAAAAGATATTGGAAGGATTTATCATTTTCTTCTCCAGCTTATGGAGATGCATGATGTTAATTGACTGGTGTCTTTAATGGACTTCATCCACTCCTCCCTGTTCCTTTATTTGATCAAAGGAGAAGCTCTAATATTGGTTGACCTTTCCTATTCACAAGAACAATATCTAACAAGATTTACAGCTTTTCAACATCCTTCGAATATCTATAGTCTAGGGACTTTAGATTTCATTCTAAGGAGTTCAGAACCAAAGTCACATTCTTGATTGCTCAGAGGGAAAGGTTGCATTTACCTTACTCTCACTTACTACTTCCCAGCAAATAGTGATTATCTAGAATATTTACCACAAATACCTAAGAAACCTCTTCCAAGCAAGTATATAAAAATGTCATGTGCACATGTGTATGTGTGTATTTGTGTTCATGTGAAAATTCGGCACTTTTGCTCTTTCCATCAATATATTCGCCTATTTCTAACTTTCTAACTCCTTCCTCTTTGATAATGTATCCCCAAGGTTTGAAGATTGAAGTTTTCTAAAACTCCTCCTTCCCTAGGGAATCCAGCATTCATGAGTTTTGGTTCATGGCTCAAATGACTAGTGGTGGGGAACAGGTGACAGAACTAGTTTCAACTAAAAGTAAGGGTTTTCTTTTTTTTTCAGTTTTGGTGAAACTCTCCTATTTCACATTCACAAACTCATGCACATACATATACACTATCACACTTTACTTCTCTCTCCTAAGGTTTTGTTCTTATTTAATGCTAAGATTAAATACTGAATGGTTGTATGGCATATGTGGGAAGATACTAAAACAGTGTCATCAAGGGAATTTTTGAGTAGATCCTAGAACGCAAGCTCATTAATCTGATTCTGCTTCCTTTTCAAATCAAGGTAGTTGTTCAGGGAGAGTCGGCTGAGGAAGATTATAGTGTTTAGAGATTAACATTCTGTTCTGGTAATTCATAATGTTGTTTTCTAATTGGGGTTCCTGAAATAGCTAAAATTATTTTATTTCTCATGCATTAATCTTATTTTATGGAATCTTGAGCTTTTGAGGATGGGAAAAAATGTCTAGGCCATTGTTTTCTTAGTCATTTGACCCAGAACTCTGTTAATAAACCTCTTTTGAATAAGAAGGGATAAAAAAAGAAATCAGGGAATTTACAAAGAATAGCATATACCAAAAATACAGAAAAAAATTTAACATTTTAGTTTGGGATAAGGAAAAATGTCAGTTCACACAGGAGAAAAAGAAATCTCACAAAGAAAGACTACACTTTTAAAATTCTCTAAGACTCCAGAGTTGGAGGTTAATACATCTGATTGAAACCATTTTCCTTTATATATTTTCAGTTCTGGTATGCCAATATGATCTTTCAAATTCTATATTTCACATTTTTTATTTTAAAATGCATATTTCTTGAGGTCCTTTCTCAATATTTATATTTGCAAAAAACAAAGTCTTTTATTAGCATTATCACCCAGCATTTTCGAAAGCCAAATGGGAATCATCCCCTTTACATCCTCTTACATATTCGCAGCAAAGCAGAGAGTTCTATTATTCAGTAAAATTGGCTTACTTTGCCTGAGTGTGAGTGTTATATTAGCAACAAATAGAGAATTCCTAGTAACCAATACATACTAATTTTGTCTGACATCACATATGACAGACTTGGAATATATTTGAGGAGAGGTGGGTTGTTGCTGTTGGTTTTGAGAGGGAGGGTTCATTTGTTGTTATGTTTTTTCATGCTTTTGTTTGATTTAATAAATCATTTTACAGTCACAGTTATCATTATCTTCAAATAATATTTTATCATTATTACTGTTATCACCAAGTCTAGGAAATCATAATTTCTAGCAATATTTTTATGATAATACCCAGAAAAAATTTCATTTCTTGATTAGTGTGAGTACAGGATGTTAGGGTAAAATCCACAGACAATCACAGTGTCTATCATTATCCTCTTCAAATAACGCATCATAAGGCTGGAATAATCAACTCTTTTTGTTAGGAACATTAAAAAGAAAAGTACCAGGATCATAAAACCATACCACTGTTTTGTTTTACACAAGTAGATAATTTTTAAAACCCTTTTCTAGATTATTCACATTTTCTAGTTCATTGTTGTAGCAGGTTAGTAAGAATCGTATATTTGATCATAACATTCTACATAATTTGGACTGATTCAAGTCCGTCACACATTTTTGCCTGAGAGGAGCTCGAGCCCATGCAGTAATAGTTTGGGGAAGTTTTTGCCCTAGGCGACTCACTACAAAACATCATACAATTTCTAAAGATTCGATAAACACATCACTGATGTAAAGTCAGATGAACCCATAGAGGTCATTTAATCTAGCCTTTACATTTTACAAATGAATAAACAGAAATTTAGAGAAATGACTGCCACAAAATAATTCAAGTTCTAATTGGTAAGTAGAGATTTGAAATAAAATTTTCTAGCTCTAAATATATTGTCCATGTGACAGCAATATGGTGTTCATAAGATTATAATCAATAAATAAATCAATAGAAAAAATAAGGGTTGATCTTGGGCTGAGAGTACTAGTACAAAAATCAAATCCAAGTAGTCATCGCCAGCAAGGAGCTAACATTGTACAATGTGGTACAACATCTTAATTTTTTTTTATCATGTGTATATGATTGACCCCTTTGGCACTCTGATACACCCAATGCCTTCCTTTTCAGAATTTCATTAATAAATAATTTAAAGAAATGACAAAAATTAAGTTAGAAGTTATTGAATATAAGGATGCAATTGATATATGTATATAAATGCAAATGTAGAGAGATTTGTACATACATATATATTTTATTTTCCACCTACACTTGTAGAAGATCAGAAATCTATCCATCAATCTCAGGTTATGAACCTATGATATAGCCTGTTCTTCACTACTCATTTATCTAAGCCAGCGGTTTTTCAACCTGTATACAACAATATTCTAAGATTAAAATAATATTCATTTACATTTTTCCATTCCTACTTTATTCAAATAAAATGATTGTTATAATAAAAATTAAATCTTTAACAAACTACATAAATAACAACATATAGCTATTTCATTACCTGATACATTTTAAATGCTCATTTTTTATTTAATAAAATTTCCCATATTAACATCACTGTACCTTACTAATCCCCCAGAGTAATCTTAATAATATTAAAAATATGGTCATGAAGCTTCTCTAAGTAAGTAAGCAATGTGAAAATATAGTATGATGAATAATATCATTCCCCATAATTACTTTCAAAACAAATTGGAATTTGTATTTTTTCTTTATAAAAACTCTGAAAAAGGGGCGTCTAGGTGGTGTAGTGGATAAAGCACTGGCCTTGGAGTCAGGAGTACCTGGGTTCAAATCCATTCTCAGACACTTAATAATTACCTAGCTGCGTGGCCTTGGGCAAGCCACTTAACCCCATTTGCATTGCAAAAACCTAAAAAAAAAAAACCTCTGAAAAAGAATCCAAATATACAGCAAGAGTATGCTACATATGGTTGTGAAGGTGTATTATAGTACATAAATCATGAAATACTCTATTTTCCCATAGTTATAGATAATATGATTTTTCTGGTTTAAATCCTTGTTTTGATATACTATCACAGGACACAAACTATTTTTTCTTATGAGATTAAGATGAAACATTATTTTAGCCATATCAAATAAGTTTTTCCATTCATACTATACATACACACAAATCATATATATATATATAAACAAAATGAGACTTTTTACTAAAGATTGATCTGTTGCATAACCACTAAATATTCACTTTCTTCTATTTCATTTACATATTAGATAGTTTTAAATTGGGAAAAGTCAAAATATTATTTTCATAATACAACAAAGGGGTATCTGGGTGGCATAGTGGATAGAGCACTGTCCCTGGAGTCAGGAGGACCTGAGTTCAATTCCAGTCTCAAGACACATAATTTAAACAGTAATTATATATTGTTGAATATGGGCATGAGAGCTTCAATTTTATTTTAATTAGTAAAACTGTCGTTCAAAAATACCTAAAATTTTTGGAAGTTTAAAGGGAAAAATTTAATTGCAATAAGAATTTACTTCATGTTTATCATTTTCAACAAGAAAAAAAGAATTTCTTCTTTTAGCTCAAAAATCTTTCAAAGTACTTCTACTTGAAACAGCCAATGTGTTTTACAATAATATAGGAATGCCTTATGTTCCATCCCCACATAGTCACAACATTTTGCAGAGATTTCATTTTAATGGACTTAAAAACAAATTAAAATGGTATGTATTACTATTGTGCCAGCTAGCAAAATTGTATCTAGTTTCTCATTCATTATGTCTCAATGCAATTTTTATATGAATCATATAGTGTGCCTGAATGAAACAAGATAATTTTTTAAAAGTAATGTTATCTTTACATAATTTTGTTCTGATATTGATTGAGGGCCATCATTGAAATCCCAACATATATCATCCATATTATCTCATTTTTATTTTGACAAAGATGAGTTTTTTGAAAATTACTTTTGTTATGACATTGTAATTAATAGATTATTAAAGTAATAAATAATTCCTCCAATCATCTACAAAAAGATATCTTGAATATGTGATCAACTAAGGAACTTTAATTACTTATATTGTTCTAACTCCTTGCAATGAAAATGGGGAAGATTTTAATTTTTCAATGCATTGAATAGATGTCTTTAGATATATACACAATTATTTCTCCCTCAATATTATTTTTGGATGGAATCATTTGAAGTTGGTTTCCATAAATTTTTTCTAATTCTACTTTAACCATAGCAATAGATTTATTTGTTTTCTGAATAAGTATTTTTTTAGACACGTATACAATCTTAGGATGTAAGTAATCATTTGCTGGTATAGTCATGATTTTTAAAAAATTGCTAATTAAAAGCTTCTCTAGAGAAGACATCATGTTGTCTTGAGGATGAAATATATATATATATATGCACAAGCACCCATACAGACACATACATGTGTGTGTGTATATATATATATATATATATATATATATATATATATATGTATTTATACATGTACATATGGATGAAAGAATTTATATATATATATATATATATATATATATATATAAATAATCTTTACTGTCTTCCAGATACATTTGATTATGTCAGTTCCTTAGGCACAGATAGATTTAATTTTAAGCTTATTAGATATTTATTCATCAGCAAGAAGCATTATTTCATTTAAAATAGATAAAATGCAATAAAGTTTAAAATATAAAAAAATTATATATAACAATTATTATACGATTTCTATTTTTACTGGTACAGGATTCTTTGACCTGACATTGTTTTATTCTATTTTCTAAAGTGACATTGACAAATATAGTAATATGGTAATTTAAGCTTTCACACAAAGCTTATTTTGTTTTGAGTTTACACATCACATTCACATGTAACAAAAGGATACAATTGACTGTGTAATGAATCTATACTAATCAACATAGAGAGTGGTGGGTCATGCCCATATTAAAATTGTACAATGACAGTATCTAATTTGATATAATTTTCATATTTTGTATTAAATAGTCACTGTGCAATATCTAAAGATAATTGATCAATTTTCTGTTCATCTTATTTTTGTTACTTTATTTTGAACTTCATTTTAAGTGAAAATAAAAAAAATATGTGTTCAAAATTATCTCCAAATTTTCCCATCCTTCACTCTCCCTTTACAAATTCTAAGATTATCTTTAAAGCCGTCCACCATAAACATATAATGTGGGACATTCTTTTTACATAATTTTCACTATTGGAATGGGGAGTGGATATTTGTAAGTCTTTCTATTACATGATCTTAATTTTCTTAAAGGTTTTCCATAAATAATGAACATTAACTGTTTTTCTATTAAGGAAAATGTATTATGCATATGTTTATTGTATTATAGTCTCTACAAAAGAATGTGTAATAAAAGGAACTTTTTTTTTTCAACAAAGTCTTGGTACAAATCCAGTTTATACTTAGAAAGGTAAACAACAAAATGGAATTTTTCATCAAGACATCATTAGTCATTCAATTGAAAGGTCTGTTCAATAAAGGATAACAATAATCATTAGAGATCTTGTTCATAAAATATTTACTAATTTTTGGTGTCCATATCTCTCCTCATTATCCATAGTGATCATCAAATTAATTATACATGAAACTGTTTTTCTTCAGTGAAATGGGAGACTATATATGTCAATCCAAATTCCAATGCAAACTTCTAAATTATTAATCCAATAGTAGGAAAAGAGGTTAGTAATGTGCTGGTATACAGGATGGCAGAGAACTTACAAAAGGTAAGTGACAATTCACAGATTGAATGAATTGGAAAAGACATTTACATTAAAATTTTTACATAAGAATGTTCAGGGGAGTGTAAAAGACAGTGTTTGAGATGCGCTTTGAAAGAAATTATTCTTTTTAAGAGGCAAGGTGAGAAACCAGTGTGTTCCAAGTGTCAGGGTAATCTACACAAATGGCCCATGTGGAATTATGTATTTTCAACATGGAATTCTTTCCCAAATCAGTTATCTTTACCACATTCTATCATCCACTCACACTCTAAAATATAATGATTCAAACCCTTCTTGAACTCTCTACCCACATGACCTGCTAGTACTGACTAACCCATCAGAACCTTAGGGGTGGGGACAGAGTAGAACAACCAGGAGTTAAAGATATGCTGTGATAGGCTTGTAATAAGTTCAGAACTTATTTATTAATTTAGGAAAAGGTAGGGCTTTGCTGTTATTTCACATTTATGATGCTAACCTAAAATCCCTATCTTAGTGTGATTCACCCCTGGGTTTCCCATGGAAACATCAAAACATCTTGAAGCACTTACATCTCAAGGGAAAATGCCAGTTCTGAACTAAATGAAATGCAAATGCAGTATAAGGTGGTAACAAGAATGTCTGAACTTATCTTTGACATCACACAATAAATAACATGATATTCATAGAGGTCTCTTATCCATGTAAGTAAGTCAAAATATATAGTATTTGCTTATTATCTCCAACCTCAGTTGTAAATTGTGAGTGAAATGGTGTAGACTGAAGTGGATATAAATTTGAGTTTCACTGCACTGTAAAGTGTGGGGCTTGGTGTATATTTCAAACAGCCTTCGGAGGCTACCTATCATGATGATATGTAGCCTACAGCTGAGGCTAAAGTATAAAGGTTTATTTCTACTTGGAAACTTAAGCAAGGTCCTCCTGACTTTTTTTAAATCAAAATGCTTACCCATTTTTAAATCCCCACAGGCATTAAAATATGAGGTTTTATTCCCAAAATACCAAAAGTGTCAACCTGCATTTCAATTTGGTATTTATTAATTATACAAGGTCACAGGGAAAGAAATGGACAGTTGAAGTGTTTCATTGCTGCCAATGAAATGTTAGAAATGTGAGTATGTTCATTCATTTGAAGTAAATAGAGAAGGATTTCAAAGGTTGAGCCACCATGAAAGAAGTGCAATCTGTGCTGAACGTGAAATTATCTTCCTGGATGACTTCTTCCCTCTGATTAGAGAGAGGAAAAAATGCATTGCTCCCAAAGTCTTCAAGGGTTAGGATCTCAACTTTCCATTTTCTATCAACAACTCTTCTTAGTATTTCCCTTGCTCTGGAAAACCAGTTTCCCTAACCCTCTCCTTTCCATGTGAGTGTGTGTGTGTGTGTGTGTGTGTGTGTGTGTGTGTTTTCTCCTCTCATTAGATTGTGAAATTATTGTGGCAAAGGATTGCCTTACTTTTTTCTAAGTTATATCCCTAAGATTACCCACAAGTGCCCACCACTTAATAAAAGATTATTGAATACAATTGAATGAATTTGTTTGTTTCCTATCTATATAATCCAAGAATCATGCATTTAAACCTCCTTTAGTGATAAAATAGACATTGATAAGACTTATGGATTACTTTGATAATAGGTTTGAGATTGGATTTCTAAAGGTGCTAATGAGATTTTTAACATATTTTTACAATCAAAATTTTCTTTCCTCTCAGTGGTCAATGAACTGGTCCTATGTTGTTGCTGATATAATAGACTGAGTGAAAACATCACATTACATGTGAGTCTGCATCTATTGAAATTATAATAGTTGTCAGTCAATAACCCTTCATTATCTAATATAGGGAGGATAGGTGGCATGATGGACAGAACATCAGATGATTCGAATTTGAGTCCATTAACCCTATTCAACTTAACTTCTTCATCTGTAAAATTAGATAGAAACAATTGACAAATGATCCTGTCTTTGCCACTAACAGCTCCCAAAGGGGCCACAATGAGTAGAACAAAACTAAAAAATGACTAAATAACAAAAAATGCTTCTTATATTCCATGCACTACACTAAGTACTGAAGTTCTAAAAAAAGAAACTAAAGATATTTTAGCCCTGTAAGGAAACTCCAAGTGTATAATCTTCTGATCATGACTACAAAATAGAAATAGATACGCTTCATTTTTAAGATATCAATTTTGTAACTTGCATAGAGTGAACAGACATTTCCAAAAGGATGTTGTCCTTCACAACAAGAAAGTAATGAGGAAAACCGTACTACTTAACAGGGAGCTACCAGGTGGTACTTCCTTCTTCTCAACATATTCCACTCTATGTCAATCCCTTGATGTTTGATTTGTCTCTGCTTCAGATTTTGAGCCTCATCTTTCACAGAATTTTTCTTTCAATGTTCCTCTATTGCCTCAAGTAAGTTTGACTCAAAAAAGGTGATTTAAGACTACCAACTGCAGTAATAAAGGACAGATATGTTTTGTGCTATTTTTCCTGAGGTACTGGAATTGCCAATTATAGTTTTAAAAGTTTTATCAAAATTTTTACCTGCTACTTACCAAGAACACTTAGAATTATGTGCCCTTGCCTTTAGATTGGTCAGAGTAAGTTATTCTTTTTTTAAATTATAAATTAAAAGTTAGAAAAATGAGTTATGTCCTTATTACAAGTTGTGCTATGACAACATATTTTTAAATTCTGCTTGTTCCACCCCCCCAACCCAAGTTCTGATGGAGTAGTTGATACTGGCAAGGCAGATGATAAGTTAAAATGGGCCAACTAAAATCTAATCAAAAGATAACTAAATTTGAGTCAACTAGGTAGAACAGTGGAGAGAGCACCTACCCTAGAGTCAGGAGGACCTGAGTTCAAATCCATCCTCAGACACTTAATAATTGCTTAGCTGTGTGACCTTGGGCAAGTCACTTAAACCCATTGGCTTAAATAAATAACTTTTTTAAAAAGGTAAATAAATTCTAATCTAAATGATTTGGCAAATTTTGAACCATTGTATTCTTGTCGTGTTGGTCCTTAATTGAGGGAGACCCCATCTAGATTGTTCTAAGAAGACATGGTCTGATTATAGTATTCATTATAATATTAATATTAATTAATAATATTTATTCTTCACCTTGTTTACCAATCAGAATTGATTCCTGCCTGACTGGAGCTCTCATTCTCCCATGGTAATATGTGTCAATATTGCTTCTTGATCTGTCTTTTGTTTGAGAGAAAATGACCCATTCTTTTATTAATTACTAATTAATAATAATTAAATATTAATTATTCAGAGAGTGAGTTCAGATCTTCCTCCTGACTCTTAATAGCTATGTCAGTCTATGCAAATCATTTAACTTGGGTTGCCACTGTTCTCTTTCCCACAAAGTGATCTGGAGAAGAAAATGGCAAACCACTCAAATATCTTTGCACCAAATTAAGTCCTGAAGAGTTGTTCATAACTGAAACAACTGAACAACAAAATAATTGTTACATCACCTCAGGTAGCATCTTGGTTCAGAAGTGGAAGACTCTAACAATAATGTTGTCATTAATGAGTATAGAGCTCATACAGGTAGATCTTTTTTTTTTTAATTTAATGTTTAATTGTACCCCCAGTAGATCTCCAAATGCTCTCTCACACATATTTGACTTAGCAGGGGAAACAAAATAGTCTCCTTGCAATCTTCCTTTTCAAATCCCTCCATGGGGAATATTATATATCCTGTCATTGTCATACATAAAATAGAGGACATTATCCATAACAATATTTCATTGGGTTCCTTTATATTTCTGTTTTCAAAAGAGTTGAAATATGGAGTAGAAGTCTTGAAATTTTCATGACTCTCTTTGACCGTTTACATTGGTTTAAGAAAATGAAATAATGTGATTTTTCAATAATATTAGAGCAAGAGCGAAATTGCCTGTCCCATATAGGGATGGAGAAGAGTTTAAGATCAAACAAAATGGAGAACTTCACTGGAGACATCATGGACATTAAAATTTAATTGCAAAAAATTAGAAAAGAATTTTGGACAAACAAAAGCAAGGCAGTGAAAATGAAATCTTTGCAGTACAGTTTTCTGATAGATAATTCATTTATAGAATATATAAATAACATTCCTTCCCGTACTGGAAAGAGGTTGGCTAAAGTCTGAAGTCATGATGGAGTCCTGAATAGTAGAATTGTGTTTTGATTTCATTATCTGAAAATGTGAACTATAAACTATTTTAGCTTTCTATTCCTGGTTATTCTGTGATTAAGTTCAGACTGGACTAGAGGCTATGATAGATGTTGCTGCATTTCTGGGGTCACAACCACACAACTACTCTTTCTTTCTACATTTGTTACTTACTTAACACACTACTTATACCTGACAAGTTCTCTTCAACCTGAAAGGTAGTTCCCTCCTCAGTGCTCTATGGATCTGTGATCCAGGACTGGGTGGCGAATGATGGAGCTGTCAGCTGGCACCTGCTTATCTTAAAAGGAAAAAAAAGTTGGACACTTTTATGTAGATCTGAGACATCCTATCACATGATTTTTGTCTTTGTTGCTTTACTGTATTGATCTAACTGGTAAGCTCCTGTTTAGATGCAGGCCCTAATTTGTGTGAACCACTCTTCTACCCTTTTATGCTGGCCTGGCTAGAAAATTGTCAACTGTGATTTTAATTTTGGAATTTTCCATTTGGGCTTAGACTTGATGTCTGTGGAGTAGCTTTTGTTTGTGTGTGTGTGTGTGTGTGTGTGTGTGTGTGTGTGTGTGTGTGGAGGGGGAACTCCCTGATCTTCTTTCTATTTTGTCATTTTACTACCTCTTAATCCAATTAGTATTATTTTAAAACTCGAACTGCATACTGTTTTAGATTTCCATCACAGCCATTGGTACTAGAGTACTAGAGAATTCCCACTGTACATCTGGAATTGCCTCTGCTTTGCTTTCTTTTCCTGTTTTTCTATGACACAGATGATGCTTTGACCATTGAAAAAAATCTTATTATTGCATAATTAAAGTTCACTGTTATTGTTGTCCAGCTCTAGGTTACCACATAGAGAGAAAAGAGCTTTTGTAGTTCCTCCTTCCATTGGGACAAATCAGAAACAATAGGTTTATGATTTAAAATTTTATAATGTATTTGGGAAAGCGAGGAAGAATGTACTTGTGGACAACTTACATAAGAAGACACAGATGTTCCATTAACCAGCACCACACCACCCTTATGTGGAACCATTGGGTATAGTAAATGAAGACGTTTTTAATAATGTTGATAAGTTCGCTACCTTTGGCAATATACTTTTCCCATTCATGAGGAAGTTAATACACACATTACCTAAGTCTTTGGTAGACTCTGAAGGAAAGTGTGAGAGGAAAATATATATTAGTCTGCCTACCAAAATGAAGGTCTACAGAGCCACTTCATTGTTATATGTCTGTGTAACCAGAATAGATTACCAGCACCATGTCAGAAAATGAAATTGCTTTCATTTAAATTGTCTTAGAAAGATTCTGATAATTACCTGGGGTGGGGAGATAAAATGCCATACACTTTTGAGATCATTTCTTGAACTAAACTGGAAAACACTCAAACTCTACTAGAAAGTGTGGCTTAGATGATCTGGCCACATTGTTTGAATGCCAAATGTATACTTAACAAAATGATTATTTTAGGGACAATTCACATAGGCATGTGTTTATAGAGGGGATCACAAAATGTTAAACAAGAACATTCTCTTAAGAAATTTAGGGGATTAGATAGGAGGTGGAGCCAAGATGGTGGCCTGAAGCAGCATTTCCTGGGAACCCCTTCCCCCCAAAATTCCAAAAGCCAAAAATTATGACTCTAGACAAAATTTAAAGGGGCAAAACCCACAGAAAGATTGAGTGATGCATTTTCCCAGTCCAAGGTAACTTAGAAGTTCCACAGGAAAGGTGTGTTTCACCAGGAATGTGAGTCAGAAAAAACCCTGGTCACAGCACAGCCCCAGAACAGATTGAAGGGGTGGGGAGATAATTCTGCTACACCAGAATGAGTATGGAGTGAGGGAGCACCAGCTGCAAGTGCAGTGAGAATCTGGAGAAAGCAGCCTGCACCCCCATAGCAAAGCACACAGAAGGTAAGGGTTCAGGGAAGACTGCAGAAATTTCTCTTCTCTCCCTCAGGGCAGAAGTCTGCTGTTTGCCTAAGCTCAGATCTAGATGGCAGTTTGGACTTCCATACTAAGATAGCCAAGCAGGGCCCCTCCTTTCAGCTATAGGGCAGAGGGAAGTGAGGTGGTCATCTACATATCAAAGTACAGGCAAGAGCACATAAGACCTTGGAGGAATAAATGTCCCAGTGGGATGCCCCCCCCCAAAAAAAAACCTCAAAGCCTTGGAAGTGTGGTAAATTAATCTTGGGCTGAGTAAATGATTAAACAACAGAAAAAGAAGAATCTTATCATAGAGAATTTCTTTAGTCACATGGGATATCAAAACACATACTCAGATGACAACAAAATTGAAGCTTCCATATCCAAAGCCTCCAAGAGAAATAGAAAATGGTCTCAGACTATGGATGAGCTCAAAAAAGACTTTGAAACGCAATTAAGGGAGGTGGATTAAAAATTGTGAGGAGAAACAAGAGTAATGCAGAAAAATCATGAAAACCTAATCAACAACTTGGTGAGAGAAATACAAAAAATACCAAAGAAAATAATATGTTGAAAACTAGTTTAGGCCGAATGGAAAAAGCAAAACAATAGGCAAATGAGGAGAAGAATGCCTTTAAAAGCAGCATTGGACAGCTGGAAAAGGAGATAAAAAAGCTTTCTGAAGAAAATAACTCCTTCAAATGCAGGATGGAACTAAAAGAAGCTGATGACTTTGCAAGGAATAAGGAAGAAATAAAATTCTTCCAAAAGAAACCCCCAAATTAGAAGAAAATGTGAAATATCTCATTGGAAAAACAACTGACCTCTAAAACAGATCCAGAAGAAATAATTTAAAAATTATTGGACTATCTGAAAGACACAATCAGGAAAAGAGCCTAGAATTCATTTTTAAAGAAATAATACAGCAAAATTGCCCTTAGATCCTAGAAACAGAGGGTAAAATAGAAATTGAGGGAATTTACTGGTAACCTCCTGAAAGAGATTCCAAAAGAAAAACTTCCAGGAATATTATAGCCAAATTTCAAAACTCCCAAATCAAAGAGAAATTTCTAACAGCTGTCAGAAACAAACAATTCAACTACCAAGGCTCCAGTCAGGTTTACACAGGATCTGGCGGCACCTACATTAAGGGCTCATAGGGATTGAAATATGATATTCTGGAAGGCAAAAGATCTTGGTTTACAACTGAGAATCAATCACCCAGCAAAACTGAACATCCTTTTTCAGGGGAAAAGATGGACTTTAATTGAAACAGGGGACTTTCAACCTTTCCTATTCAAACAACCAGAGCTAAACAGAAAGTTTTATCTTCAAGTACAGGGCTCTGGTGAACAATAGAGGGGTAGATGAGAAGGACTAACTATGAGGAACTTAATGATATTGAACTGTTTGTATTCTTTCATGGGAAGAAGATATTGATAACTCACATGAACTTTCTCATTTATAAGAGCTGTTTAGAAGGAGCAAATATAGACGGACACAGGAATGAGCAGAATATAATGGTATAATTTAGTAAAAAGATGAAGTCAGTGGGTGATAAAGGAAAGTACTGGGAGGAAGGGAAAGGAGATGAAGAAGAAGCTAAGAAATTTCACATAATAATCAAGAAAAAGTTTTTTCAATGGAGTAGAAAGGGGGAAGGCAAGAGGGAATGAGTGAACCTTCATTCTCATCAGAAATGGCTAAAAGAGGAAATAACATACACACTTAATAGGGTGAGGAAATCCGTCTTGCCCTGGAGAAAAATGAGAAGAAAGGGATGGTTTAAGGGAGAATGGGGGAAGGGAAGGGGGGGGAATAGCTGTTAGAAGAGAGGAAAGATTAAAGAAGAGGGTATTCAGATACAACACACTTTTGAACAGGGCCAGGATGAAAGGAGAGAGAGAACAGAATAAATGAGAGTGGGGAGGAAAAGAATGGAGGTATAGCTAGTAATAGCAACTGTGGGAAAAGTATTGAATCAACTTCTCTGGTGGACTTATGTTAAAGAAAGCAGCTCATCCCAGAAACAGAGCCAAACACAGACTGAAGTACATTCCTCTCTCTCTCTCTCTCTCTCTCTCTCTCTCTCTCTCTCTCTCTCTCTCTCTATCTCTCTGTCTGTCTTTCACTATTCTTGATGTTTCTCATCTTGGGGGGAAGGGAGGGGGATGTATGTTTACTCTTATAACACATTCAATTTCAATCAATGTATAGCAGGGAAACAATGTAAAGACTATCAGACTGCCTTCTATGGGAGGGAGACAAGGGAGGGTGGAGAAGGATTGTAAAATTCTAAGCCTTATAAAAATGATAGATAGAAACTACTATTGTATATAATCGCAAAACAAATAAAATGTTAATTAAAAAAAATTTGTAAGTGATTGTGCAACATAAGAGACAATGACACAGGATGTCCAGCATGGCCCAGTATCAGAGAGGATGCTCTACTCTATGAGCAAAATAGAATTGAGGTAGCTCAGTGGAAATTTAAGTTGTGAAAGTATAGAGAATCTACCACTGATGTCCATATGGTCTATTTGTTCCCAACCTTGTTAAAGTATTTCAAGTTGATACTGTTTTGATCAGCCATAATCAGTTACACAGTAAGAGTTAATAGAGTGATGTCATTTTAGTCCTCTTTAAGTTTGAAGGACAACAACCACATGAACAATATTTGACCATGGTAAGACTTAACCTCTCATTTTTCCTGACTCCAAGGACAGCCTTTTCTCTCCATTATTCCCCTTCCCCATTTCAATATCAAGCTTTTTGTATCTTTTCCTTAGGGTCAGATGTGGTCAAAACACTAAACCAACACATCTGATGAAATTCAACCCTCTGACTGACTGGATAGATTTGCTGTTCTCCATGGACATGGGAAAGGTGTAATGGCTTAGAGGAGAAAAAAGGGTTTTGTTCCTAGTCTCTGAGAATTTATGCACTAGAATGGTTGATACTGAATGTGAATTTTCTTTCTGCTTGATATTTTTGCTTACACTTCTTTATTATTTCCTTCCTCTTAGAAGGAGGTTTTGGTATATATTTGCAGTCAGTGTTCTGTCTCCTGAGACTCTGGTGTGAACACATGTTTACAGATTGTGTTCATTCCCCTAAGAGCCTTTGGCCTCATCTCAGATGCTCTGGGCATAGTCTCTAAATCATAACCTTTTCCTTTCCCAGTCTGGCATGAAATGTAGAAATAATCTCAGGTCACAAAGACAGAGATAAGAAACCCTCTCTAGTTTTTTTTTGTTGTTGTTTATTTGCTTTCATTTATTTTTAAAGCAGTTGTTAAATGAGAACTGTATGATTTGCATTAAGAAAATAAAAGAAATTGTTGGTGACTGGGCTGTGCCAAGGTGATATGCAGTGAAACAGACTGTCACCTTGGACTTATAAACATGTAGGAGTTTATAAGATTAGACTTTCTTATGACTCAAGTAATTGCTGGCTTTATTTCTTCCTTATGATAAGTAAAATTGACTTTAAAGGGAGAATCATCAAGAAACTAGCCCTTCTTGGGACAATAGTGATGCATGGAAGCATAGAGGGGAATTGGAGGAGGCTGACTGATGTTTGCCACCTATACAGAAATAGACAACTTCTCCACCAGACTGAAAAGCATAGTGGAAAATCCAACATATGTTTTATGGACATATGGACTAATATGAAACATTGCTTCTTTTGGTGATTGATCGAAATCAATTCTGATGTATCTCCTGGAATCTTTGCTTTGGGTCTTGGCATCAGGGGAATTCTCGTGACCTGCCTTATGGAAATTGCCTAATCCATGAAAAAAATATTTCTGAATCTCAGAAGAAGTGAAGTTTAACAGGGAAACCACCACGCTTCTAGATAGGAACGTGATGATGAATTAGATTATGTTGCGACTAATCCTACCACTGACCTCAGAATGCAGAAAAGGTGTCATAAATGTAGAATGTGGTGGTAACAGAATCCTACTTTGTCCCCATTGCAGATAGACCAGATAAAGGCTCCTTTAAAAGTGAGATATTAAGTAATTGTGACATTTATTTCTTATTTTAAAAATCCCTTTCCCCATTGTAGAAGGGAAAAATTCAATTTGTACAACTCTGTTATTGTGAGCTTCCTTACAGGGAGTTCTATTAGGGAACAGATCAGACAACACAGATGAAAGGATTTTTACAGTAGAATGACATCCAATTCTTCACTTTCAGAGTTCTATTGCAGTCAACAGCTCCTTTTCATTCAAAACATTTTTTACCTACATTACAGCATAGTTGAGGGGAAAGCTCTCTATACTATAAGCGCTATGTAAATGTGATCTGTTTTTGAGTTGTCGTAGTGATTTGTGTAGTGATTGTGATAGTTTTGGTTTTAGCAGATTGCATTGTCTTTTTTTCTCAATCCTAATACAATATCTTTGGATTCTTACCATTAACTCAATGGAATGTGTGGATATGTGATAGAATATTTATATGTTTATTTTTATGTCTGTGTGTACATGAATGAATAGCCTAAAGGAAGTCTTAAATAGCACACACACATGCACACACTCATACACATACATATTATATATATATATATATATATACATAATTTTATATATTATATATAGAGAGGGTACACACACATATATATATATATATATATATATATATATATATTTGTATTTTTTCATCTACATAAGCACTTGCCAGGTGAAGAAATGCCATATAACTCCCTCTATTTTTACAAATTAGCAAGTTAGTTTTAACTAATTTTCAGGTGGTACTTCTAGGTTAAGACATTTTCCAGTGGTACATCGAAATTTAGAAATGCTGAGAGATTTGAGCTCATCTTCCTGACTCTGACGTAAGTATTACCTGGTCAATATTGAGAACTGACTGTCATACTTTCATACTTTTAAATAAATCTCTCAACAGTGTTTAGTGTTCACTTTCTTGGTGGTTGCTGAAAACAATGGAATATATTCTCTTACCCTTATAGAAACCAAGGGAACTGCTCTTTTCTTGAACTCACAGTTGCTGGATTTTGTTTGTGTTTTTTCTTCAGGGTCAAAGAATAACAGTGATTATTCAATCTAACATCTGTTTTTTGTAGATATTTTAGACTTTAAGTTGTCATAGTGAAATACTATAATAACTTAGCAGAAGGTAGAAATAGGGGGAGTAGAGGACATTTAGAGATTTTTTAAAAAATCATGGAAATACAGTCTTGGAAAGGGTCAAAAAGATCAACATCTCTGATTTATGTCTAACCAGAGGCAGAAAATAAACTAACTAGCTTGTGTCTCATAGCAATACATAGAAAATGCTCAGCTCATTAAATATTATCTTCTTTAACAAATAATCATACTTCATGTCAGGACATCAGGGATTTAGGCCATTGTATCTCAGTGACTTTGAGACCTAGACAGTTGGAGATGGAGAATTTTAAGACATGGTCATATAGATTTGTGACTTCAACATGATAGCTGAAAACACGGGGTGATTTGGGTTTACAGAAGGACTAGAATCACTTGTGTGAGGGTTTGCTGAGCCCTTTTCAGAGTTGTTAAACTGCCATTTGCGTTACTTGATTTACCCAACACTCATCTGTGGCTTTAAGAAGCTATTGCATGAGTAGTGGTCATATCACTGCAAACTGTTTTGGCAGTCAATCTAAACCATATTGAAGTTAACCAACTGATGTCAGATTTGTCACTGAGTTAGAGGGATGCCCACCCCCAAGCATATGAAAATTTATTCCAGTGAATGGGTGGAGAACACTTTTTTTCTAAGGGCTATAATGGTTGATGTTTAGTACTTAAGACAGGTATCAAAGACGTTAAGAATACCCACAGCATCCTAGGCATCAAATGTTGTCCTGTTGTTGAAATTCAGTGCTTTAGGAAAGAGGAGTGAAAGAATGATGTGTTTGTGAAACTCAACCTCATTTAAATTCAAGCAATTCAAGACATCAGTCCATGAAGTCATTAGTCCTCTTTGAAAACAATGAACAAATAATAAGTTGAAATGATGTAGATGAATTTAATTGCTAATGTAGAGAAGAGAGAGAGAGAGAGAGAGAGAGAGAGAGAGAGAGAGAGAGAGAGAGAGAGAGAAGAGGAAGATAATTTTTAAAGGACAAATTCTTGGATAGCACTTTCAGGAATGCAGATCTGACACAAGGATAATGTGCTGTTCCTAAAGCAATGGGAAGAGGCAATACTTATTAGGAAATGGCCTTTATTATCAAAATATTATCAAATGAGAAAGAAATCTACTGAAATAAATGCCACTGCTTTGATTCCCTTGAAGACTTCTGAGATGGATGGGTCCAGAATTAGTGTAGCCAGAAGTTGAGAAAAGAGTGACAAGCAAAGAGATAAAGACAGATGATAAAATACAACATTTTAAAGAAGTTTAGTGTGGAAGATAAAATGTCATGAAAATGAGTCCTAACATTTAAGAGAGGCCAAGAATAGGAAGAAAAGATTCATTTCTATTTTAAAAAAAGTAGTTTACATGTTTTATTTTGATTTCCACAAATCCACAACAAAATTTTTCTGAGTCAATCACAATACACACATACACATACACACACACATGCACACACACATACACACACACACACACACACATATATATATATATATATATATATATATATATATATATATATATATATATATACACACAATCTGAGGACAGGGTGAAGAAAGATTCCCCCAAAACTGCTTCATTAGTGACAAAAACTAAAACAAGGAAACAAAAACCAAAAATGGTCATTTTCAGAGGAAAAAAATGATTAAGGATAATTTGAAGGTTATTAGGAGTTTACTTAGAAATTTCCCTGTCTTGGATTGAACAGAAGTGAGGAAAAACATTTCTTGATTCAGCACTTTGTTTGATCCCTTACTGCATGGTGATTGATCATAGCAATTTCATTCTCATAAACAAGATTCTCTCAATAACCTCATTTCAGATACTCTGAGCTATGAATGCACTATAGACCCCAAGCTAATATTTTGCTTGCAGTTTTCAAACTCAATGCCAAAGGGGTCTGAGTGGCTTGTATCATAAAAAACAAAACTAGTTTTAGTGTTATGATTTACTCAGCTTTAGAGTAAAGGGCACTGCTTAAGTATGCTTCTCTTATAGTGTGGAATTTGTCTTTTCATTAAATGCACACCTTTTTATGTGTGAAGAATGCGTAATCACTAGATGACTATTGTGAGCTGTGACATGACTTTTTTTTTTCCATCTTAGGAAACAGATTACTGTGCCAAAAGGCAAGGGAAGCTCAAACTTACATTCCCTAGACTCCTGATCATTTACTCATATTGATGATGGTCATTTCTGCCTCTGGAATAGCTAGAGCTGTAATTTGAGAGGTGTGTCATTTTCTGCAGATACATGCTTTGTGTCATACTCCAGTTCAAATGACATGCTCCTGCAGGCAGATGATTGCAGTGCCCAAGGCTTGTCACTTGTCTCTTTTCCCATTGCCTGGGAAAGGAATGGGATCTGACAATCAATAGCCTAATTTCATTGTGTCTAGCTGTTTGACTTGCTTAAATTAATTTTTGGTTTGTTAATTATATTTTAACATGCCACCAATGAGGAAGGTCATTATGATTTTGTCCAACAAAACAGAAAGTATTCATTTAATATGGAAAAGGTGAATTTACTGAACATCTATAGGATTGCATTTTCCCCCTCCTACAATAACATCTACAGAGAAAAATGCACTCAAATTTCTAAACTAATGTAACCTTCAAGCAATTTTTTCTTTGATCAATAAATGAATTTTATTTATTGAAATGGATTCATATTCCTAAAATCATAGAAAAAAGTATATATATATATATATATGTTTACTTATTTATACATATACAGGTATAGCTATATATAGAATTGTATGATTATGCAGGCAAAATGAGATTTGTTGAAGGTAGCATCCTTCCTATAGAATTTTTTTTTACAATTCAAGTGGAGAGAGATATATGTACTGATAGAAAAAATAATATTAAACATGGGATTCACAAATCTTCAAATTGAAAGTGTAACTCCGAGTTTATTATAGTTCTATGCAATGTCTTATGATTACTAGAATCATTTATTTAAATTTGAAATGAACCTAAGAAGTCATGCAGTACAGCTCTCTTATTTCATAGCTGAAGAAAATGGGTAGGAAGGGAGAGAGTCAATACCAGAACCAATGTTCTGACTCCACATATAAAGTCAGGCAGTAAGCACTCATTTCCCAGCCATCTTGTGCTAGAACCTAAGCTATGCCCTACAACTAAAGGAAAAAGATAATCTTTGAGAACTTTACAGTCTATTGGAAGGAACAAGACAGAATCACCCAAAGGTATCCATTTAGAGAGGTATGTGGCAGGCATGAGTATACTATTCTACATTATAAAAGAAGAAATATGTAAGGAAAATGGAGGAAGAGATAACATCAGAGAGCTCCATTTCAGGAATGGGGGTATTAATTATTCACATAACAATAATTACAGATAAGCACTTAAGGACTATTGCATCATCAGTAAACATGAAAATGTGATAGCTAGCTGAACTTCTCCCATCCCACTTGTAAATTGGGTAGACTCCCTTTGAATGATTTCTGGAAAGTAACAGGAAGAAAGATGGAGAATAAGTTGTAAAATGAATTATTGAAGAGAAAACTTAAATACATGAGGTCATGGATCAAAGTATAAAAGTATAAAAGTGTCCCAAGCTTATGGAACTTAACTATCATCCCAAACAGTGCATTGTGACATGTTGATTTGATGATGTACCCAGATCAGTCCAAAAAAATACCTCAGAATTCCATTTATAACTCTGTTTACTTTGATGAGATGTTGTACTTTTTTGTCAAGGAAGCTGTTGATCATTTAGAGAGAATAATGTAGTGACAGTGCGTACAGGGTATTTTTATAGGATACTAGAGTTTGGAGAGACCCAGCTGGCTCTTAAGAAATTTCACCCCTCTATGATTATGTACTTTCTTGCTAAACTCCAAACATACTCTTATCTTCTTTCAAATGAGATGATGTATATAAGTTGTTCTGAACTCTGTAAAACCTTATCCAAATGTAAGGCATTATCATAATCACCATCATTTTTCCTTAAATGTTATTCTTCTTACTCCTTTTGGAGTGCTTTATGTTTTTTTCTATCTTTAGTCTCTAATTCCCCCACACACACCTTCTATAAAATCCCAGTTAGTAATTTTGGGCTATTTCTACATATGGAAACTTGCTAACTTAATTGTGTCCAAATTATCACTATTCGGCTATAGTCCTATAGTAGCTACCCCTTACAGTACTGTGCTTTCAAAAGCTAGAAGGGTCTTTACTTCTCATTTTGTTCTAAAACTTGTTCTTACAAGTGAGAAAACTGAGGTCAAGAGATCTTATGATACTCTCAAGGTGAAAGGCTTATCCTAATATTCCAAACAAGGTTCTTTATTTCCCCAGCCATTGGTATTTCTGTTACTTAACACATCTTCTGGATCTTTCCAGTAGCAGAATCTTGGAAATCTTTCCTTAAAAATTTTTGTTCAATCCTATATCTGTGGTTCAGGACACACAAACATATACAAACTAAACTATTATGACTTAACTTACAATATTTTGAAAATTATAATTTATTTTGCAATTTATATTTATATTTTGAAATAAATAGAGCACTAACACATACCTTTTAGGTGGTAAAATGCAATGATAAAATTTTAAAAAATGATTTGAATAAAAAAATGATTGCTTGCTTTTATACTTTGATCCATGACCTCATGTATTTAAGTTTTCTCTTCAATAATTCATTTTACAACTTATTCTCCATCTTTCTTCCTGTTACTTTCCAGAAATCATTCAAAGGGAGTCTACCCAATTTACAAATGGGATGGGAGAAGTTCAGCTAGCTATCACATTTTCATGTTTACTGATGGTGCAATAGTCCTTAAATGCTTATCTGTAATTATTGTTATGTGAATAATTAATACCCCCATTCCTGAAATGGAGCTCTCTGATGTTATCTCTTCCTCCATTTTCCTTACATATTTCTTCTTTTATAATGTAGAATAGTATACTCATGCCTGCCACATACCTCTCTAAATGGATACATTTGGGTGGTTCTGTCTTGTTCCTTCCAATAGACTGTAAGGTTCTCAAAGATTATCTTTTTCCTTTAGTTGTAGGGCATAGCTTAGGTTCTAGCACAAGATGGCTTGGAAATGAGTGCTTACTGCCTGACTTTAATTCTTGGAAGTCAGTGGCATTCTATGGCTCAGAGGCTATACAATAATTGGATGATTAATGATATCAAAATGATTAGTCTGTTTAGGAAAAATTTGTCATCTCAATCAATGGATAAATAAACATGCATTAATTGCCTTCTATGTGATAAGTACTGTGTGAAGTGCTGGAGATAGAAAAAGAAGTAAAATACAGTCCCTGTCTCTGTGTAATTTGCAATCTACTGAGTCAAAAGAAATCAAATTACAAGTAATTTTCAAGGGATTATTAGGTATCAGGAACTGTACCAGATATGAAAGCAGTGCAAATATAACAAAAATAACAAAATGAAAAAATGATCCTTACATTCAAGGAGCTTATAATCCTTGATATAGGGGGAGACAGAATATATAAAAAAACAAGATGAATGGAGTGGGAGAAGGTACCTGAGCATGTACATGTTTAAAAAGTCCATAGAATGAATTGTTCTGGGTCATTCCTCCAAATGAACATTATCAAAAGACTCATTAATGAGAAGAGGGCAAGGGATAATGCAGCTGAGAAATGATGGTAAAGTATAGTGAATAAAGATTGGCTTTTAAAATCATTTTCCCAAAACTCAATTTGCCAAGTTAAATTAAAATGGGTTCTCCCTGTCTTTTTCAGAATAAGGACCAGTTCATGTTTCACTTGGTATTTCTTTTCAAGAAATATTATTATAATTTTACAAGTTATATGGTCAATTAAACATAATGATATTTTAAGGAGGTATTTTTCATGTCTTTATTTTTTTCTTAAAAAATAACCTACAAAATTAAGCAATTATGATGAAAACAACATATAATTAAAACAAAATACCTTTTGAAAATAAATAATAATCAAAAAGTAAATAATATCACCTCCCCATTAAAAATGGTATTGTTCACAACTCTTGAGCGTCACAACCTCTGTGGCAAAAGGAGAATGCATTTTTGCCCAAAATATAAAATTCCCAAACTAGAAATGATGCAGTATAACAGCATGTAGCTAGTTATCCACTGTAACCTTAAATGGTTTAAGCTATTAAGAAAGCTATTTTTTGAGCTTTTAAGGCCACTTAGATACATTTCTTTAAATATCGTAAAAGCTTTTTATTTCCCACCTTATGATCCTGATAATTAATAATGTTCACACTTCTTTAGAAAGATTTAATAGAAAGTGATGTGTTGAAATATCACATTACTATTCCACCTTAAATTATCTTTACTGGTAAATCAGAAGCATTGTGAGTGGGTAAAGGCATTCACTATCTTTAAAAAATCTGTTAGATACTGTATCAGTAATAGTTTATACATCTTTTAAAAAATGCAAAGAATTATAAAAGGGCTTAGAACACAAGACAATTAATGAAGGGCTTGGAAATTATGATTTCAGAAAAAAAGCTAATGAATTATTTGAGGAAATCTTTACATAATATATTTCTTTAAGTAGAGGAAGCATTGATATAAAATAAATTTCATACTTCTGTTCTTTCCAAAAATTGTCATATTTTTAAAATGATGAGCCATAATATAGTTATTATGTTGTTTAAAATGTATTACACTTCCTACAAAAAGAAACTTACATCAGTTTGAATGAGTTCATACTTTGAAACACAGACAAGTTGTGAAACTTTTGGTTGTAGCAAGAATTAACTGAATGATTAAGAAAACTCTATGTAAGCTTTATTGTAAGGTATAACACTTTGCTAAATATTATCAAACTATAACAACTAGAACAATGACAAAAGGTGATTAAATTGAGGTCATAAACATTTAGTCTACATGTACATCAAATGTATTTTTTAAAAATGAGCAGCAATTATGAGTGTAGCAATCCAACGTTGAATCAAAATATAAGCAAATAAAAATTAAAAAAAATATTTCTTATAGGGGCAGCTAGGTGGCATAGTGGATAAAGCACCGGCCTTGGAGTCAGGAGTACCTGGGTTCAAATCTGTTCTCAGACACTTAATAATTACCTAGCTGTGTGGCCTTGGGTAAGCCACTTAACCCCATTTGCTTTGCAAAAACCTAAAAAAATATTTCTTGTAGCATACATAACAAGGGAAGAAATTGAAACAAAGCAAGGTTTCAATAAAGTACTTTGTGCGATGTGTCAGAAAATCAATAATGATTCCATCTTAGTTGTTACCCATTAAAACATGATATTTTTCCTAGAGTTCAAGAAATAAATGTGTTTCTGCAGTGCTGCAAGGAGATAGATAGATAGAGAGAGAGAGAGAGAGAGAGAGAGAGAGAGAGAGAGAGAGAGAGAGAGAGAGCGCATTCAAAGAATAAACAGAAAACAGAGAGATGGAGAAATGTGATATTGGACATGGAATATCTTGTGAAAATCACTTTCCTTCTCTAGTCCTCAGTTTCATCATCAGTACATGATGAAATTGGACCAGGTGACTTCTAAGGTCTCTTCTGGTTCTGATCTTCCATGATACCATGCTCCATAAATTTATAGAAACACAAATTGTGGTTCATACCTAAAAATATGAGCCTTGAAAGTCAAAGCCACAAAGCTCTGAAACATTTTTCACATATTACTTTCAGAGGAATGATTTCTATTTATACTTTCCTAATTACCTCCATCCTCTTCACCTCACCATCTAGCAGAGTGCTATTTAAACCTATATGCTTATGTTGTCAAAGACCTGAAAACATGTGAAGAAAGCAATGGTTGTTTGTTTCAGGACCTGCTTCATCTTCTGACCTGTACCATTTGTCTCTGCTTCTACTATTTTTGAAAGGAACAGGAAAGATCAAATTACATCCTGAATAGAGAAGGATTGCTAGGGCATACTCATGTAAAACTAGTATTTTGTAGGAGGATTCTGCTGACTTTCAAGCAGGGAGACATTTTGATTTGCACATTACATGGTCTCCTGGGGATACTAATATAGTTTTAGTGTAATTTGTGGAATTGCTAGCATCAGAAGATACAGTTCCCCAAAGGAATATTACTAGACTGTTGAAAATGCTGATTTCTTAGAATTTTAAGACCATATATAGAGCATTCCTTCAGGGAATGACACTGAATCCCAGATGGCTTAGAACAGAAAAGGATTCAATGGACTTATGGTCACATAGCACTTTTCACTAACAGTCAAGGATTTTTTTTTCAACTTAAAATTCATGTATTGACTTTAATCAACCATTCTGGTCTGCCATTTGCTAAAGAGTAATTATTTTAATTTATGAAGAAATTATGGATTCCAGCTTATATTTATTTAATGTGAGTGCATGGGCAATTTGCATTTTCTTCAGTGTGAAGGAACTATCTGAATGGAAATCACAGCACTCTAGGACTTGAATTGCTAAATTGAAGAGAGTTACCTGAGTCACATACAGGTTCAATACCTTGGACAGGTTCATATAGGAAGGAAGTACCAGAGAGATGACCTAAACTTGAAACTTGCTGATTTTGAACCTAGCATTTTATCCACTAGGTAATGCTATTATTTTTTTAATGCCATTATGTTTTTAACAAAATATGTTAGAATCATAGACAGTTGTAAAAAGTTCACAAAGGCTACACATTTTTCTTTGGTGCAAAACTATTCAGAAAAATTTTGGAGGAGTGAAATCATTCTGCTGATTCAACAATCTAGACACTTAGGAAATATGTTTGGGAGCCTTGAAATAATGGGATAATTGCCTTTACCTTAGTCAATTTTTCATGTGCAGATGTAATCAAAGTGTAAAATGTTAGAAGAAAGTCATTTAAAATGAAGTTTCAATTCTCAGAGAATCATATGGTGTATACATACATGAATGCATACATACAGATCTGTCTATTTATATAACAAATACACATATAGCCTTTTATTGAAAAAAATGCCTTATGTATTTAATTTTAGCTAAAAACAATTTGCTGTTAAGTGTAGGAATAAAGTTGTGGTAGTTATACGTTGTCTACTTCAGGACAGAATTATTGTTTTAGTAATGTTATTGGAAACACAGTGGCAAAGATGAAAGGGATCTTAGAGATATCTTTAAGTCCTCCATCATTATTGCAATTCCTCTTCCCAAAGATACAGAGAGTTGTCAAACCTGATGGACTTCTGTCAATTCTCTTCTTTCTTGATCTTCCAGCAGTATTAGATAATGTTGAACTTTTTCTCTGTTGATTTGATATTTTTCAAAATCATTCTTTCTTATTTTATCTCCCCTTTTACCTGTGACCATAATTTGAACACTTGAAATTCATGCTCTTGTCTTTTCCCCTATACACACCACTTTTTAAATAACATTCCTTTTATTGCCCAGGGCATCACCATCATTCTTTTATTCAAGTATTTATTTATGTAAGACCTAGGGCCAGTTTTGCCTCACTTTTTTTTGGCCCTCAGTTTGCTGATTTCTATGAGTCACAATAACCTCTTTAAGTCTCATATAGTTTAAAAGAAAAAAAATATAAATTTAAAAAAGAGTATTCCAGATCTTGTTTGAGAAGCACAAAGAGGACTTAGTAAAGTGAAAATCCATCAAAAACAGTTATACCTAATATAGCCAAGAGTGATTGACACTGAGATATTTACTTGTTTTCGCCTTACCCAAAGACCATTTATATACAATTACAAAACAGATAAGCTAAGGTTAAGGCTTCAGTCAATGTCAATCATGGTGAACAAAACTAACCGGTGCTTGTAGGTGCTGAACTCTTGACATAGTCTTCATTAGCAATATGACCTAACCAACTGATGTAGGCATTACTTATCCTGACAGGCACACTATACATGTCTTCTGGGGTCATTTACAATCCTCTCTGTGCACAGAGATAAGGAGGCTAATAAGTTTGAACATAGCCCAATGCTCTGCTAATTTTCCTTAGCACCTCACTTTATCTAATGCATTATCTGCCAAAAGAGTCTGATTAACAACATCCATACATAATCATTTTCCAATACAAGAAACTGTTACCTGTAGCAATTAATTGGAATCTTCATTTTGAAATAACAGTAGGATAGTATTTAATATATATGGTATTTGAATTCATTATATGAACTATTTTCTTTTATTTGAATCCCCCTGAGTCATCACTTAGATAGAGACTTCTCCATGTAGGGAAATTATTAAAAGGAGCATCTTTCTACACCAGTTCATCTTACTACAACTAGAACAATACTGCCAAAAATAGAGGGGTGGCTATATATGCTTTGGTTCAATCACTTAAAATATGTACTGTTTTTTGCAAGACAATTGGGTTAAATGACTTACCCAATCACACAACCAGGCAATTATTAAGTATCTCAGGTGAGATTCAAACTCAGGTCCTTCTGACTCCAGAGTCAGTGCTCTATCCATTATTTCACCAAGCTACCCCAAAATGTGAACATTTCAATCAATTTTCTAGGACTATAAATTGCCAGATAGTTATTGGTTTGAATATTCCACATGAATCCAGAAAAATAATTACATTGCACCCCCCCCCCCCAGCCCATCACTAAATTATCTGAATGGTTCTTCTCTAGGACCGGAGATACAAAGGTAAAAGATAAATCTATCTTTGTCCTTGAGAAAATTGGATGCTATTTGAATAATCACTTACCTGTTTTTTTTTCTTTCTTTGGGTAAATACACCCTTACATCCTATTTTTCTTTTGTTTCTATGAATTAATTCTAAATGATTCCTAAACCATCTAACTCTTAAACTGACCAGAGTGAGCACAGGCTATAAACAATGACTTGGATTCTAAAGTACAAAAAAAACTTCTAGGCATACCGTTTGCAAAGGAAAGGGCAAATTATGGCAAGTGTTCTCTGTGCATACATCCTGAACTGCATAGCTGTTTAGATGCTAACATTTCAAATGTGACCCCAAAGCACCAGAGTAAACTAGATCATCTCAATAGGATTTTACAACTCTGTGCTGATTGTCGGAGGTGAATGTTTGAGAAGATTGTTATTTATCTACCAGAGAAGGGAAGAAAAGTGAGTTGGCAGTATATTTGCACTGCAAGATATCTTTAGTGGAATCTCTTTTCTATTGCTAAACTAAAGATATTATCCTGATTTCTATGTGACAGGATCATCACAGTTCCACAGCACTCTATGCCCCCAGTTCACAACTGTTGGATACAAGAGAGAGAATGATAGAGGTCAGATGTGCCAGAAATTCCATTTAAGAAGCAGTTAGAAAAATCTACTTCTTAATAAAGCATGTTGTGTATTTTTTTTCTTGCTGTCTCTCTGAATGGAATCCAAACAATAAAGAGATCATGTCTTGTTAATGATTCTGTCTTTATGGGAATAAAATGAAATAAAGTCAGCAAAGGGTGAAAAAAAATGTCTCCTGACAAGTTTCCTTTCATTTTCAAGGATCCAAGGTTAAGTAATTTCTGTTTCAGTTATGTTTTTTTAAAATATTTACTTACAGATTTGTCAAGTTAGTGTGACATGGTACTTGCTGCAGGTAAATAGGTTCTATCTACAGTGCCAGAAGCAATCAATGTTCCCTGCGGCTGAGGGACTGATGTTACAAGGCCTACCTCTTTCCCTGTTGAATTTATTTGTTTGTTTATCTGGTACATTTAGTCAGGCAACATACTAAATCTATTCATCATTGATTCCAGCATGTCTGTCTAAAACTATATCCAAAAGTATATGTTCTCATAAGTGGCCAAGAGAAACATATTAATCTAGCTTGATATAGTAGTCTAGTCCTTATCTTACATATGATGTCAAGATAACAGGATCTTATTGCTGTCAAATAGAATCCATAGTCATTGTGTTTTGTTTAGGGTATGATAACTATAGAATACTCTGCCCATAAGACAGCATATATGGATCAGTGACATGTCTTTGATTTTCACATAGTCATAGGAAGTAATTTTTAGGGTTTTTTTTAGTTTTTTTTTTGCAAGGCAAATGGGGTTAAGTGGCTTGCCCAAGGCCACACAGATAGGTAATTAAGTGTCTGAGACCGGATTTGAACCCAGGTACTCCTGACTCCAAGGCCGGTGCTTTTATCCACTACACCACCTAGCTGCCCCAAAGTAATTTTTACATCTTGGAGAAGGACCACAAAACATAACATAAGACAACTCCTCAAATCGTTTTTTTTTGGAGAAGCCACTGTGAGTGCATTCCTCTGAGTCTTAGTTGTTAAGTATTAGTGATGAAGCAGGTCCAACCTGGGAAGGAGCCCACTTAGGAGTCAATGACCATGGTATATGACACAAAACTGTCAACATTTTGAAGATTCATATTTGAGCAAAATATGATTTCTAAATGTAAAGTTCTGTTGTTTCTCTGCTTCTGAAGGAGTGCTAGTAAATGACAAAACCATTAAATTGGTCAGGGTTGAGCAGTCCTTCATAGGGTATGTCTTTGATTATCAGTTTACAAATGGAAATGGAACATGATTCTTGTGAGGATTTACCTTTTGGAAGCTAAAGGTTTTAGTTGAAAAGGTCCCTCCCTAGGGGCAGCTAGGGGGTGGTCGTGTAGTGGATAAAGCACCAGCCTTGGAGCCAGGAGTCCCTGGGTTCAAATCCGGTCTCAGACACTTAATAATTACTTAGCTGTGTGGCCATGGGCAAGACATTTAACCCCATTTTCCTTGCAAAAAGCTAAAAAAAAATAGCTTGGATTGGATATCAGTCACTCCTAGCTCTAAATATATGGCTCTATTACTTGCTGGGAAGTTATAAATAACTCTTCTTAAAAAAAAATTCTTTCTTTCTTTATTATTTATTTATTTATTTTTGTTTTGGCAAGGCAATGGGGTTAAGTGACTTGGCCAAGGTCAAACAGTTAATAAAGTATAAAGTGTTCAAGGGTGGATTTGATTTTAGGTCCTCCAGGGCTGCTGCTCTATCCAATGAAACACCAAGCTGCCACACCCCCCAAAAAAGTTCTTAAAAATAAATTCAACTTGGGCGGCTAGGTTTCTCAGGGGGCTAGGTGGCGCAGTGGATAGAGTGCTGGCTCTGCAGTCAGGAGTACCTGAGTGCAAATCAGGCCTCAGACACTTAATAATTACCTAGCTGTGTGGCCTTAGGCAAGCCACTTAATGCCATTTGCCTTCCAAAATCCTAAAAAACAAACAAACAAACAAACAAATAAATAAATTCAATTTAAGATTACTGTGTAGAACATCTGATAGTAGAATTCCTTTAAAGAGGAAGTGCTACTTTCTGCTATGCCTTAAAATTTTGAAATTATTACATTTATTTTTAAAAAGACATTTACAGTGAGTTTGGAAACTGCCTAGTTTAAAGGTCACAATTTAAATCTTCAACTCTAGTCCATCTATAGCAGATAAAGACAGATTAATTAATTAGGACTGTTTTTTGATGATCTGCCAGTTATTACTTGTTTTTGTTTTATTTTATTCCATTTTTTTCATGGGGTACATACTTAAGTTCATATAGTTTAGGGAAAACAAGGGAATAAATTAAGGATGATGCCTAATATAATTTTTTCAATAAATAATTAAATTTATTGCAGCTAACAGTCCTCCTTTCCTTATTCTATTTCTGTTCTGTAATAACAAGTTAAAATTTTTCTTCTTTTACTTCAATGTTGATAAAAACTGATATTGAAATTGGAAGATTCATAAAACACCTCAAACATTTTTATTTGAGCCTCAAGACAATCCTGTGCATTAAGTACTAATCATATTTTATCCCCAATTTACTGAATTGTAAAAAAAAGAACCTGAGAATCATATATATATATATATATATATATATATATATTAAGATACTTTCCCATGGTCACACAACTAGTAAGTGGTTGTGACTAGCTTCAAACCTATTTCCTTTTTGACTTCAATTCTCAAGCTTGTTCTCTTACCATATAACTGAGTTTTTTTATAGCTACAAGCAATGAAGGACATACACAAACACACACTCTGTCTTTTCTCTGCCTCTCTGTCTCTCTCTCTCTCTCTCTCTCTCTATATATATATATATATATATATATATGTATATGTATATGTATATGTACATTTATATATGCTATATAACAGTCTAATAGTTTGCATGTATTTCTGTGCATATGTTTGAACCACTGCATTGAAAATTTCCTTGTACATATTTTCCTCCAACAGCTTGGATCTCTAGCTCTCCAAAATTTGTGGCAGCAACATCTCAAGTTAGAGCTAAAAGAACATTATCAAAAACTAAATGAGAAGAAATGACAAAATGAGTCAAGAAACAACCCCATCAGTCTTGAAAGCTCTCTGATGCAACTTCAATGACTCTTAAGAATGATAAACAGCCCTTGAAAAAGAATCCAATCACAAGATACTTTGCAGTTTTCACTTCCACCATCACTGATAATTTCTGTTTCTATTACAATATTTCGATAATAGTCATAATCTCTTTGGTTAGAGCTTAGGGTAACTTGCCAATGCAAAATAATCTGTAGGAACTCTGCAATACTTCGAGTATTCATTTCTATTTTTAATTTTGCAGCAACAGAGAGGAAATTTGTGGTAGTAAATATTAAAATGGCATTCACATATATGGGCATTTGACAAAATTATTCTAGTGCATACTTACTGCATTAGGTACAAAAATATGAAATCATAAGAATAACTTTCTTTTAATCCAGGAAGGTATGTAGTAGATGATAAAGTAAGAATGGTTGTGTTTGATAATTGGAGAAACAGAGACAAATCTGAAAAATGGGTCTCAAATATCTTCATCAATTTTCTGACCGCCAGAAATGCTAATTGATTTTCATTTATTATTTAGTACAATTGTTCAGTCCCAGTATTAGATCTTACTGGGTTAAAAAATATCACCCAAAATTTAAATAAACATTCTGCATATCTTTATTTTGGAAAGCATTATTGAAAACTATTGAACCTAAAATATGAAAATTTTCACCTAGAAATTAACATTCTAGCTAAAGAGACAACAAATGCCATTGAAAATTTAAAGTGTAAAATGAGAAATACATTTGATGGGTTGTTCAAACACTGAAAGTAGAAATCAACTAAGTGGTAAAAGATTTCACACAGGAAGTAGAATTTACAAACATCTCAAAAACTGGATAACATCCCCAAAGATGGAAAAGAATTAGGGAAAGGCACCTTAATCAGTTTTATTGAGTCATTGACTCACTCTTCTTGATCTTATTTGTGTTTTTCTTAGCAAAAATATAACTAAGATACTGTAGTGGTTTGTTTTTCTCTTCCATAGCTCATTTGGAAGGTGAGGAAACTGAGTTGAACAGGGTTAAGTGACTTGCCCAAGATTAGAGAGAATTTTAAAATGGGGGGAATTGGATCAGAGTATAAACATGTATATGCGACTGCACTGGGTCTGAAGGAAAATATTCTGGCATTCAACTAGGAAAAATCATGTAATCCTGGAAGTATCTGAGCCAGGCACTCATGACCAGAAAAGTAAATTTCCTAATGTAGGAGACAAGAGATAACTTTAAGTTCCAATCTCTAGCTGATTCATAACAGAAAACAAGTCAAAAATTGATCTACAAGTTAATATGAGGAGGGGAAAAGTTTAAATCAACAAAGATTTCAAAAGGAAGAAATAATAAATTAGTTTAGAAGACATTAAAACAGAAGGAATTATTGCCTGTCAAAGCATCTTTAAAATGCACACATCTCCAAACAATCATTGTCAAATAAAATTAAATCTGTGGGTTAAGAGTCTGCCATTCTGACAACTGCTAATATCCTCCATTATGTACTCTGCCATTTGAAACTGTAAGCAGCTTAGAAGATGTTGGCATTTCCTGATTATACATACACACATACATAAATACATATAAAGATACAGATATAGATATAGATATAGATATATAGATATATACAATATGAAATGAGATCTGTTCCAGAGTCTTTCAAATAGAAATTCCTTTCTTTTTTATCTCTTAGCCTGTTAAAACCTTATTATCTCCCTAAATGGTGCAACTTCCTGAATGGGAGAGAAACATTTGTTGAAAAATTCAATAAATCTTGCTTTGGTTTATAAATTTTTGGCTCAGATATTTGGTTATTTCCATCTTCCCACAAAGCAACACCTAATGCAACTGGTTATTTCCTGAAAGGTTTCACAAAAAAATGTATTAATATTTAAAGGAAATGACATTAAATGAAAGCAAAAAAAAAAAAACATGGATCTCAAAATAGTAGAGATAAAGACAACTTGAGGGTTATGGTCTTTAAAAGGACCTGAGAAAACAAAAAGCCTACATGTCATTATGCAATAAACAATACTAGAAAAAAATCACAAAGCACTTGAATAGAATAAACAAAGTTAAAATTGAAAGACTAGAAATTGAACTCTAAGCCAACTTCAAGACAGCCAGTGGTTAACCCAAATAATCCCAAGGACAAGCAAAACTTAGGCAATTTATCACATAGAGGACTTTTATATATAAATGAAAGGGACTCTGAATAACAAGGACTTTTTAGCAACTCTGAAAACAGCAATCTGGAATAGAATGATACATTTTTAAAGGCAAATTGGCTCAAGATGGAATCCAAATGGCAAACTACAAAAATCTGAAATAAATCATTGATGAAAATATGGATACTTAATGATGAAAGGGAATTGAGGGGCATCTAGCTGGCTGCAGTCAGGAGGACCTGAGTTCAAATGAGACCTCAGACAATTAATATTTACTTAGCTGATTGACCTTGGGCAAATCAATTAATTCTATTGCTTTGCAGAGATAGATGAGAGAGAGAGAGAGAGAGAGAGAGAGAGAGAGAGAGAGAGAGAGACAGAGACTGAAGCAAAGCCTCAAAATAAAAGAAGACAAATGAAAACAGAGATTTGATCTGAAAACAATTCAAGATAAAAAAACCTCATATAATTACACCTAAGTCTCATCTCTAAATAACATTTGAAAAAAAATATAGAAAGATATATAAAACATTGTCTTTGAAAGGAGAAAAAAGGGACCTTGCAAAGATTATTTCTCAAATCATACATGGAGATAATCATGATAGCATTCTGCTATCATTTAAGAAATAGAAGAAAGAGTAGAGGAGTCCTCCTATACCATGTGCATAAATTTCATATACATACTTTTCTATCACTCTGGTTTATCAATGCTTGTTTTGGTACTAAACAGAACTGTTTGAGTCTATAAATTGAGAAAGGTAATGTAGATAATAAGAGTCAATGTGAAATGCAATATAATCAAATCAATGATAAAATGTGAAGGAAAGAAAATTGCATTGTCTCAGCAAGAAGAGGAGTTAAAGTAAAATGAGTAGGGTGGTCAAAGGAGTGATTGAAACAAGGGGGATAGAAAGCAGAGATTTTCTATAGAAAAAGATAAAAGGGGTTATTACTGAAAACCCCCTCACTATGAACATTCTCCTCAAAGAAAAAAAAAATATATATATATGTATATATACATATATATATATATATATATATATATATATATATATATATATATGAAATGGGAATGTTCAAACAAGCATAGTCCATAGAGATTTTATACTAAGATATCACCTTCTCTGAGAACACAGGTTGACACCATTGTGCCTTTGATGAAGAGAAAGGAGAGCTCCTGGGGACAAGAAGCATTCAGAAGTGATCCTGAGAGGCTGAGAGGATATTCCAAAATATAAGAAAGATCATGATCATGAGGACAAAATAAAGAGAGAAATATAAATATTGAAATATCAGGGACAGGGAAACTTTTACCTTCAGGTAGTATTTATTTCTATCCTATGCATTCTTGAAATATTTGAGTCCTCTATGACTAATTCACAGTCATATAGAATGTTCTATCTCTAATCATATCTCTATTAATAAGAAAAACAGAAATAGGGGTAAGAGCGAGAGTAAGGAAGACAGATACACAAAGACAGAAACAGACAGACAAAGAGAGACAGGAAAAAGAGAGACAGGGATAAAGACAAAAAAACAGAGACAGACAGAGCTAGTCTAAAATAGAATCAGAGAAAGAGAGAGAGAGAGAAATATACAAACCAAAGGAATTACAGGAGATTTCAATAAAAAAAATGAACTCTAAGGGTGTCCTCAAAAATTAAGGAAAATGTATTTTCTAACACATTTTATGATGCAAATAGTTTTTTTTTTTAAAATATTTATTTAAAGCAATGGGGCTAAATGATTTACCCAAGGTCACACAGCTAGGCAATTATTAAGTGTCTGAGGTTGAATTTGAACTCAGGTCCTCCTTACTCCAGGGCCAGTGCTCTATACACTGTGCCACCTAGCTGTCCTGGCAAATAGGCTTTTAAATCCTGACCCAGAGGAGGAGAATAATTTTATTTCAACCAAAATTTAATAAAAATACTTAAAATAAAATCAGATTGCTGCTATTTATCTTAGAAATTGTTAATTTAGTATAGTAAGAATTACTTATGAAGAACCTTTCAATATTTGGAAAAAATCAACAAAATAAATCCTATAAGTATATATGCAAATATATATATATATATATATAATATATATACACAAATATATGTATATCTTGATGTGTAAAGAAAAATCCTATGACAAACCTTGGGATTCATATATGCTAAAAATGCTACAAATTATAATTTAGAAGTAACTTCACAAAATATTATTTAAAGTGTTTATTTGAAATCAAAAGTGAGCATTCTATGAAATGGAAATACAGCATATGCTTTTTCAAAATATACAGGGAGAAAGAAAAAAATAGTCAACCTCTTTCTCTGTAGTCTCTTTTTGCTGTGCAAGCAGAGGTTTGTGGATGCCTTCAATTTAAGTGTGTAGAGTTTTGTAGGTATAATAGTCATCAAATATTGCTAGTACACTAACCTCTTATTTAGCGGAGAATCTAGCATCTAAGGAAGGAGTAAATGATCCAGGTGAGAAAATGAACTAAGTTAAACTTTTGTACTGAACATTATTGGAATCAGTCCAGGGTAATAGTTCCACTTCAAATAAAGTGAGAGCAAACATCATTAAAAAAAAACAATAGAATTATAAAGATCAGTTAGGAGGCTATAACTATAAGTATAGTGTGAATATGGTAATAATGGTTGTCCTTCATTTTGGAAGACCATGAAAATCAGGGAGGTGATGTCATGACTAGCACATGACTTGGATTCAATTGATGTGGGCTGTGCTAAGTCATGAGCCTTATTTCTCCTCCAGAGCATCTGGGTCCAGAGGCTACGTATAAGGATGACTGGAAATGGCCCTAGATGTGAGGCAATTGGGTTAAGTGACTTGCTCATGGTCACACAGTTAGTATGTGGCAAGTGTCTGAGACTAGATTTGAACTCCTGTCCTTCTGAATCCAAGGTCAGTGTGCTGTCCACTGTACCACCCAGCTACCCAGAGTGAATAGAGTACCACACTTGTTGTTAGGAAAACCTGAATTTGCACACTTGTCAAATTCAAACTGCATAATTATGAGTGAGTCCTAACCCATATAATTCTCAGCATCTGGCTCTATAAAATGGAGATATTATTAGCATCTACATTATGAGATTTTTGTTTAAAACAAATGAGAAACAAACACACAGATTAAAGGGTATGCCAAGGTCATTAATCTAGAGGCCCCCCAAATGAACCCTCTCAAACTTACACTCCAAACAACTTAGAAATAACACTTCAGATCAATCTTTGGAAATCAGAGTGAAATTTCTTTTTTCCCAGTGTGAGAAAACTTAGTAGGCTGGCAGAAATTAGTGACATTGGGGTGGAAGCCCACACATAATAGCAGAAATAGCAACTTCAGGAACTCTCAGCCTGGCTGGCAATGATTGGATACTCTATTTTCATTCTCTGCTTTCCAACATGCTTTTGTTCTAGAACCCCTATCTCTTCAATTGAAGTTAAGAAATATCTGCTAAATGCTAATTATGTTCCTGGTCTGTGCTATGTACTAGATAGGAGGTAAAGATAGACAGACAGATAGATAGATAGATGATAGATAGATAGATAGATAGATAGAAAGATAGAAAGATACATAGATAAATAGATAATGGGTAATTATGAATTTATGTAGATATAGATAAATAGATACAAAGATGTATAGATACATAGATAATAGGTAGTTATGAATTTATATAGATTTTTCATTTCCTTCAATTGTGAATTTAGATAACAAATGTTCTTATGAAAAGGGGTCCATTATGTCCATCATGCTGCCAAAGAGTCCAGGTAAGCTATAAGGAGAAGGTGGAAATAAGGATTTATAAAAATTTTTATCAGACTGACATCTAAATAATATATATATATAGATGTAGAGATAGATAGATAGATAGATAGATAGATAGATAGATAGATAGATAGATAGATAGAAATATATCCCTATCTCAAAGGTCTTATATTCCCCTAACAAGGAAAAGGAAACATGCATACTGATGGATAAATAGCAAATAATTGGCGACCTTAAGAACTATGTTAATGTTTTTCTTTTGGTTATTGTTTATCCATTAGTTTGATCAAACACTAGCTTTCTCATCAATTCAACTGACAGTATTAATCATTTACTGTAAATGGGAAACTCAAAATGTCATTGACTGCTGTGATATAGATTGATAAAAACATTTTTGAAAATAAGCCTCTGGGAAGCAAATGTAATGTTAGGCAGTCCCCAACCAATAAGTTATTTCTCATGTAAACATGAGATAAATTTTAAAGGTTTCAAATTTAACTAAGCAAATAGTTCAATTCTTTTTCTGAATATACCCGAAGAAAAAAATGCATCCCTAACCTCAAGGATATTATTTGTTGGGTGTTTACAAAATACAACCTATGTATGGATTTACTGATCTGTGTAATTTCAGGATATGATAGAAAAAGATGGGGTGTATGTAGGAGCAAAATAGATGGTGACTTCAGAATTTTACCTTGAGGGAAAACAGAAATCCTCAGAATCAGAAATGAGATAGAATTGCCTTCCTGGAAAGGAGGAGAGTTCCTGCACAGAGAGAGAGAGAGAGAGAGAGAGAGAGAGAGAGAGAGAGAGAGAGAGAGAGAGAAGAAAAACAGGAGATGACATCACAATTTTTAGAAGCTGAGGAAGCTACTTTAAAGTTTAACTATAATAACTCACATGTAAAGGACAGCAATGTGTTGTGTTGTAAAACTTGAAAGGTTGGTTGGAAGAAGGGAATTGAAATTATTTAATTCAATGATTGCTATAATAAATGAACTTTTTTCCCCTCTTCAGGGCATTTATTCTATTGACTTGTATAAAAGGCCTTTGTACTTATTCATTATCTGTGTCTATGTATGTGTTTGTGTATGTGTGTGTGTGTGTGTGTGTGTTTGTGTGTGTATGTTTAAATTCAATCTTTTCTTCTACAGTTGGTCAGTAGAAATCCTTCAATTCAGAAATAAAAATAGAACCATTTCCTGTACAGGAATGAAAATTTAGTTTCTTCTCCTACCCTTCGAGTTATACAATTTTCCTCATATTCAGGGTTATTCTGGATTTTTCCTGTGAACTTTTCTTATTAATTATTTAGGTTTTTGCTGTTACATGATGTGAGTACCATATGCCTAATTCCTGAGTTGTTTTATATGGTGTGAATTGCAAGATGAGTAAAAATAATAATAATATATCTGGTGCTCATGAATAAATCAGGGAGATTAACAGGATTTTGCTGCAAATGAACAGAAAAATAAAATATTACTCCCTCTAAGTAATTTGGTAAAAGCGTGTTCCTCCCACCTCTTCCTCCTATCCCTATAATAAAATCTTTGAGAGCATTTAAATTTATTTTACTCCAAGCTTAAAGTTCATAATTATATAAACTTTATTTATGAAGAATTTCATTTGTATTTAGATCATAGAAAATTAAATGAGATCTTAGAGATAATTGTCAAAAAATCTTAACTAGGTGTCCATCAACCCTTAAGAATTCAAGCATACTTTTTAAAGGGAACATGAACATGTAGAGATAAAAATAGACATCAATATTTTCACTAACCTTTAAGGGAAATTTAGCATTTCCTTCAATTTTGAATTTAAATAAAAAATGTTCTTATGAGAAGGGGCCCATTATCTCCATCATGCTTCCAAAGAGTCCAGGTAAGCTATAAGGGGAAGGTAGAAATAAGGATTTATAAAGATTTTTATGCCAGACTAGCATCTAAATAATGCAGTGGATATAGAGCTGTACCTGGAGTCAGGAAGACTCATCTTTCTGAGTTTAAATGATCTCAAACACTTACTATCTCTGTAACCCTTACCTCAGTTTCCTCCTCTGTAAAATTACATAAAAGAGGAAATGGCAAACCACTATAATGGGTTTATGGAGAATCAGAAATGATAGGAAAAAAATGACATTTGAAATTTATGCTATACACTGTGCTGTTTTACTTTCTAAACTTATTGTTCTTTGGCCAAGATGAGAAAAAGGAAAAAAATGATCAATGCTGGAGAGGTTGTAGGAGGATTGGGACATTAATGCATTGCTGGTGAAGTTGGGCTGTGAATGGATCCAGTCATTCTGGAGAGCAATATGGAACTAGCAATGCATAGACATCTCAGGGTGGAACAGGTCACTGTCTTAGTCAATAACCTTCAGATGCACCCTGTTGACATTAGGATAAATTATAAGCTTTGCTTTTTGACTTTTAATGTCCTTCATAAGTTAATATCAATTTATGTATCCAGTCTCACTGTACTTCACTCTCCTTTCTGTACTCTGAAATCTAAACAAACTTTTCATCTCTCCATTCCTCACAAAGCATTCTCTATCTTCTTCTTCCAGAATGGTGACATGTGTGTATTTTAACATCTATTCATATGCTCTATTATGAATTATCAAAACATTTATTTTATATGTGTGCTCATGCATTTGAATGCAATATACATATGTGAATAGATGTTTATGTGTCTGCATGCATTCAAATACAAAGGCAAGGTGATTTCAGAGAGAAAATCTTCCTTTCTTTGCTTCTATCTATCTATCTATCTATCTATCTATCTATCTATCTATCTATCTATATGTACCTATCATCTATCCATCTATCTATCAAGTATCCATCAATGTATCCAGCCATCTATGTATATATCTATTTTCTAACAATTTATCTGTTCATCCATTATCTAGCTATCATCTATCTAGCGAGCATCACTCTATCGAGCTATTTATCTATCTCTCTATTTACTGATATATTTGTGTATATATTAGTGTGTATATATATATTTATGCACCTATGATTGTTTTGAACAGAAATACCCATGCAGTGGGAAAATGAAGATTTCATCACTTAAATAAGTTTAATAATATTAATATTAAATTAATTAAATTAATATTAACTAATATTAATATTGAACATTTAATATTTCAAAGAAAAGAGCCAAGAGTTGCAGATTAATTATAGGCATAGATTGATTATCAAAATGGGAGACTCATGCCAAGGCAGTCTTAGGCAGTCACTTTATGACAATTGTGAATTTCTCCTAAGATCACCTCAAATTTCCAATGGCAATTATAGAAAACAGACAAAAGAAAGTTGTAAGGTATGTTATTTTCAGATTGCTTGATACTTTGGGGTTTCCTCAACTTAATATTGCCCTTAGGTTCCAGGTGTCACATAAGCTATTTTGGCTGGAGTTCTGGTCTGGTATGATAAGTAAGCACATAGGAGAGGTTCAAAAGTTGCATTAAACGACTACAACCATCTACTATTTGACAAGCTCAAAGACATCAGCTTCTGGGATAAGAATTTACTATTTCACAGAAATTGTTGGGAAAAATGGAAAACAATATGGGGGAAAATGGAAAATAGTATGGCAAAAACTGGGCATCGATCCACAGCTCACATACTTTATCAAAATAAGGTCACAATGGGTACAGGAATTAGATAAAAAGAATGACACCACAGATAAATCAATAGACCAAGAAATGTTCTATCATATCTATGGAAAGGAGATAAATTTATGACCAAACAAGAATTAGAGCACATTATAAAGTAAAAAATGAATGATTTTGACTATATTAAATTAAAAAGGTTTTGCACTAATAAAATCAATGCTGCCAAAATTATAAGGAAAGCAGAAAGCTGGGAAACAATCTTCACAATTTGGAGTTCTTATAAAGGACTCATTTCTAAAATATATAGAGAGAATTGCATCAACTTAATAAGGTCAAAAGTCATTCCTCAATTGATAAATTGTCAAAGGATATGAACAGGCACTTTGCAAATGAAGAAATTCAAGCTATATGTAGTAATGAAATATACTCCAAATCATTATGGATTAGAGAAATGCAAATTAAAACAGCAATGAGGCCAATCTCACACTTACCAGATTGGCCAAGATAAGAAAAAAAAAGTAAAGGATCAATGTTGGAGAGGTTGTGGGAGGTATGGGATATAGATGCATTGCTAATGGAATTGTGAACTGATCCAAACTTTCTGGAGAGCTATATGGAATTATGTCCAAAGAGCAGTAAAACTATTCATATCCTTTGACCTAGCATTTCCAATTCTACATTTATACGCAGAAGAAATTATAAAAAATGTGAAAAGTCCCACATGTTACAAAATATTCATAGAAGCCCTTTTAGTAATGGCAAAGAATTGGAAATTGAAGGGATGCCCACCAATTAGGGAGTGTCTAAACAAATTATGGTACATGAATACTATGGAATGCTATTGTTCCAAAAGAAACCATTAATGGAAGGTCTCTAAAGAATCATGGAATGATTTAGGGAATCTGATGCTGAGTGAAGGGAGCAGAACCAAGAGAACAATGTACATATTAATAACAACATTATGAAATGAGAAACCTTGATGGAAGCATCTCCTCCCAGAAGTTCAGAGAACTACCACAAGAAAAAAAATGCTTAGGAAACTGATGAACAGTTTATAAAAATGATCTCTTATGTATCTCTTTCCCTTAATCCTAATTTCTCATATTGAAAATGACTAATATGTAAACATATTTATCCAAAATATATATGCACAATTTTAACCTTTCTATTCACCACTGAGGGGAGTGGGGTAGGAAGGAAGGGCGAAAGGAAATACTGTAACTTAAAAATATACATGTACATATGGATAAATATAAATAAATAAATGAGGAAATAAACACATAAATGAATGAATGAATGATTGAAAAATAGTAGGTTTGCATATCTACACATTAATCTAAAGTCACATAAAGATTTATGGTATCTGCCTGGATAGAATACAGATTCTTTGAGGACATAGATTCTTACATTATTGATTTGACTTGAAATGTTATTGATTGATAACAAATCTCTATCCTTAGCTAAACAAGTTCTTTGAGGTTAGTAGACCAAGAGCAAAATTTCAGGAAATTATAATAAAATATATAATCATTAATGATAAAAATGAATTTGCCATAGAAAATAATAATTATTTTAGATGCAATTTTCAATCTGTAAAGTTTTTCAACCTGTAAACATTCTCTCCATAACAAAGATGGAATTCAAATTAGATTTTCACTTTCCCCTCTTAAGGGAAGAATATTGACCTTTAAAAAATAAATGATCACAAAAGACCCCCCAAACACTATTCCAAATAGGCATTAATTTCTCAAGAATATTATTCATTGAATATCCAAGTGGTTGTTTTGGGGAGGTCAATGTAGCCACTGGATCTCAGTATCTCTAACTTTTGTAATTAAATTGGTTGAACTAAATAATTTATTATATTCTTCTGCTTTCAATATCTAGTGAATATTTTTATTGCTTTTCTTTTGTTTCTATCCTCATTGACTTTATAAAAATTCAAATCTGTGCTAAGGAAATCCTACAATGAGCATGAAGTACGGAAGGGTCTTATTCTTTTTGACATGGTTAAAAACAATGAACACAAAATATTTGTCATTTAAGAAATAATTAGAAGCCATCCATGGGCAGACCTTTAAAATATTAACAAATATCCTATCTATGCCATTTTAATGATATTCCAGGAAAAAATGCTTAAAAGGAAACTTGAACAGATCATACTATTTTTTAATTTCATATATTCACATATTTCATACATCAATGAGTATACCATAGAACCAGCTGAATATCATCAAAGTTTGAGGATTTTAAATTCAAATGCTGAATAAGTCCAAATTTAGTCTCAAACTTCAAAATTTGGGGCAAAAAAAGAAAGCATGAATCACTGTTGAAATCTGTGTTTAGTTAATGCTTTGAATTAATTTTCCTTCATTTGATCAATTGTTGAAATTGCTATTTGGTAGAGGAAAAAACCTATATAAAGGGGAATGTTTTTTTAAGAAAGATTTTATTTATTTTGAGTTTTACAATTTTTCCCATAATCTTGCTTCCCTTCACCCAACCTCCACAGAAGGCAGTCTGTTAGTCTTTGCATTGTTTCCATTGTGTATATTGGTCTAAGTTGAATGTGATGAGGGAAATCATATGTTTAAGGTAGAAAAATAAAGTATAAGTGATAGCAAAAATACATAATAAGATAATAGTTTTTTTTATAAATTAAACATAATTGTCTTTGATCTTTGTTCAAAGTCTACAATTCTTTCTCTCAGTACAGATGATATTCTCCATTGCAGATAGCCCAAAATTGTCAGTGATTGTTGTACTAATGGAATAAGCAAGTCCAAAAAGGTTAATCATTACCCCCATGATGCTGTTAGGGTATACAATGTTATTCTAGTTCTGCTCATCTCACTCAGCATCAGTTCATGCAAATCCTTCTAGGTTTCCCTGAGTGCCCATCACTCCTGGTTTCTAATAGAACAGTGGTGTTCCATGATATGCACTCACCACACTTTGTTAAGCCATTCACCAATTGAAGGACATTCATGCAATTTCCAGTTCTTTGCAACCACAAACAGGGCAGCTATGACTATAGTTGTACAAGAGATGTTTTTACCCTTTTTCATAGTATCTTCAGGCTATAGACCAAGTAGTGTTATTGCTAGATCAAAGGGTATGTACATTTTTATTGCCCTTAAGGCATAATTCCAAACGGCTCTCCAGAAAAGTTGGATGAGTCCACAGCTCCACCAACAATGTATTAGTGTCCCTGATTTCCCATATCCCTTCCAACATTGATCAATGTCCATTTTGATCATATTGGCCAGTCTGAGAGGTGTGAGGTGGTAACTCAAAGATGCGTTAATTTGAATTTTTTCTAATAAATAATGATTTAGACTATAGATGTCTTTGATTTCTGTATATGTAAATTGCTTTTGCATATCCTTTGACCATTTGTCAATTGGGGAATGGATTGGGGTTTTATTTGAATATTTGACTCAGTTTTCTGTATTTTTTAGATATGATTCCTTTGTCAGAAATACTAGTTTTAAAAATTGTTGCCCAATTTACTAAATTTATTTTGATCTTGATTACAGTGGTTTTGTCTGTGCAAAAACTTTTTAATTTAATCTAATCAAATTTATCTAGTTTGTTTTAAATGTTCTCCATCTCTTCCATGGTCATTAACTGCTTCCCTTTCCATAGATCTGACAAGTAAACTACTCCTTGATCTTATAGTTTGTTTATAATATTGTTTTTAATGTCTAAATCCTGTATCCCTTTGGATCTTATCTTGGTATAGGGTGTGAGGTGTTGGTTTAATCAAAGTTTCTTCCATAATAACTTCCAATTATCCCAACAGATTTTATCAAAGAGAGAGTTTTTAATCTCAATTGCTGGATACTTTTGGGTTTATCAAACAGCAGATGACTATAATCATTTACTGCTACTGCACCTAGTCTATTCCACTGATTAACCACTCTATTTCTTAGCGAATAAAAGAAAGTTTTGATGCCTGATGCTTCATAATTTAATTTTAGATCTGGTAAGGCTAAGCCATCTTCTTTTGCACTTTTTTTCATTGAATCCCTGGAAAGTATTTACTTTTTATTTCTCCATATGAATTTACTTACAGCTTTGTCTAAATCATTAAAGTAATTTTTTAGAATTTTGATTGGTAGGGCACTAAGCAGGTAGTTTACTTTTGTTAGAAGTGTCTTTTTTACTATTTTAGCTCAACCTAACCATGGCCAGTTGATGTTTACCTAGTTATTTAAATATGATTTTAGTTGTCTGAAAACTATTTTGTAATTGTTTTCAAAAAGTTTTTGAGTCTGCCTTATGATGTAGACTTCTAGGTATTTATATAGTTTGAGGTTACTTTGAATGGGATTTCTCTTTCTAGCTCTTTCTGTTGTAACTTGTTAGTCTTATAAAGAAAAGTTGAGATTTATAAGTGTTTATTTTAGATCCTGTGACTTTGCTAAAGTTTCTAATTAGCTTTTTAGATGATTTGTTGGGATTTTCTAGGTATGCCATCATGTCATCTGCAAAGAGTGAGAGTTTTGTCTCTTCCTTCCCAATTCTAATTCCTCTAATTACATTTTCATCTCCTTTTTGCTGAAGCTAACATTTCTCATACAATATTGAATAGTAGTGGCCATAATGGACATTCTTGTTTCACCCTTGATCTTTTTGGAATGCCTCTAGCTTATCCCCATTCCAAATAATGCTTGTTGATGGTTTCAGATCGAGAATGCTTATTATTCTAAGGAACAATTCATTTGTTCCTATAGTCTTGAGGATTTTTGGTAGGAATGGGGCTGTATTTTGTCAAAAGCTTATTCAGCATCTATTGATAGATCAAATTATATAATTTATGATGGGTTTGTTATTGAGACAATTAATTATATTAATAGTTTTCCTAATATGGAACCAACCCTGCACTCCTGGGATAGATCCTTCTTGCACATGTTATATTATCCTAGCGATAACTTGTAATCATTTTCCTAAGATTTTATTTAAGATTTTGGCATCTATATTCATCAGAGAGATAGGTCTATAATTTTCTTTCTCTGTTTTAACTCTTCCTGGTTTAGATATCAGTACCATATTGGTGTCAAAGAAAGACTTAGGCAGAGTTCTGACTTCACCTATTTTTTCAAAGAGTTTATACAGAATTGAACCAATTGTTCATTAAATGTTTGAGAGATTTCACTTATAAATCAATCTGGCCCTGGAGATTTTTTCCTTTGGGGATTCAGTAATGGTTTGTTGAATTTCTTTTTCTGATATTGAGTTCTTTAAGGTATTAAAATTCCTCTTCATTTAAGCTGGTAAACTTATATTTTTGTGAATATTCAAACATTTCACTTAAATTGTCAAATTTATTGGCAAAGAGTTGAGTAAAATAATTCCCAAATTATTACATTAATTTCCTCCTCATTGATGGTGAATTCACCTTTTTTCATTTATGAAATTAATGATTTGGTTTTATTCTTTTTTGGAATAAAAGTGAATAGAGGTTTATAAATTTTACTGATATTTAAAAAAACAAATCTTCCTTTTATTTATTAGTTCAATAGTTTTCTTGCTTTCAATTTTATGAACTTCTTCAATAACTTTTAGAATTTATAATTGAGTATTTAATTTGGGGTTTTTAATTTATTCTTTCCCTAATTTTTAATTGTATATTTAGGTCATTGAATTCCTCTTTCTCTAATTTATTCATGCAAGCACTAAAATGTATAATATATCCCCGGACAGCCACCTTGAGAGAATCCCATTGGTTATGGTATATTGTTTTATTATTATTATCATTATTATTATTATTATTATTATCTAGGATAAAATAATTAATTCTTTCTATAATTTATTTTTGATAGGCTCATTTTTTTTAAAAATGAGGTTATTTAGCTTCCAATTAATTTTGGGTCTATAGCTCCCTGACCCAATACTGCATATAATGTTTATTGCATTATAATCTGAGAAAGATGTATTCATTATTTCTGCCATTCTGCAATTGATCATTAGGTTTTTATGCCATAGTACAAGGTCAATTTTTGTTTAAGTGCCATGTACTGCTGAAAAAAAATTTTATTCCTTTCTATCCCCATTCAATTTCCTCCCTAAGTTTATCATATCTAGGTTTTCTAACAATCTATTTACCTACTTAACTTGTTTCTTGTTTATTTTATGATTAGATTTATCTAAATCTGTGAGCGGTACATTGAGCTCTCCTACTAGGAGAGTTTTGCTGTCTTTGTCTTCCTGTAGCTCTTTCAGCTTCTCCTCTAAGAATTTGGATGCTATAACACTGGGTGCATATATGATTAGTATTGAAATTACTTTATTGGCTATGGAACCTTTTAGGAGGATAGAGTTTCTTTCCTTATCTCCTTTAATGCTACCTATTTTTGCAGCTGCTTTGTCTGAGTTAAGGATTACTACCCCTGCTTTTTTTCATTTCATCTGAAGCAAAATATATTTTGCAACTATCTTTTACTTTTACACCATATGTATCTCTCTGCTTCAAATGTGTTTTTTGTGTGTACAATTTATTGTAGTATTTTGGTTTTTAATCCACGCTGTTATGCTCTTACATTTTAAGGGAGAGTTCATCCCATTCACATTCAAGGTTATAATTACTAACTCTTTAATGTCCTCCATGCTATATTTCCTCTGTTTGTATTGTCCCCCTTTTTTTCCTCTTTGTACATATTCTCCAGTATTTTGTTTCTGAATACCACCACCTTCAATGAGTTTGCCCTCCTATAGCAGTCCCTTCCATTTTCTTTCCCCTTTCCCTTTTCCCTCTCTTCATTAATTTCCTTCTTTTAGCTCCCCTTTTTCCTACCCTCCCCATTCCTACCTTTTTTTTTACAGGGTGGTTCTCACCCCCTCCCTTCTTCCCCTCTATTGCAATAGATCTTCTGTACCTCTTAATGTAATGAGATTTACCCTATCCTATCTTCTCCATCCTACCATCTCCTTACTGTCCCCCTTTTTTATGGAGGTGTTGTTTTTAAATCATTGTATCTGAATCAATGAAAAGACTTGAGTGTGCATCACTTCTAGCCACGTATATTCTCTCTAATAGAGTTACATTTCTTGAGAGTTATTAGAGTCTTTCTCTCAGGTAGGGATATAGTCAGTTTCATCTCATTGGATAGTAATTATTTTTAAATGTTTCATGTGTCTCTTGACCCTCCTGTTTGATGTCCAAATTTTCTATTAAGTTCTGGTCTTTTCATCAGGAAATGTTGGAAGTCTCCCATTTCATTAAATGTTCATCTTTTACCTTGGAAGAGAAGGCTCAGCTTTTCTGAGTAGTGGATTTGTGGTTGCATTCCAAGCTCACTTTCTCTTCAGAATATCTCATTCCAGGCACTTCAATCTTTTAATGTTGATGCAGCCAGTTACTGTGAAATCCCTACTGTTCTTCCTTGGCATCTAAATTGTTTCTTTCTGGCTGCTTGTAGGATTTTCTCTTTTATCTGATAGTTCTGGAATCTGGCCACAACATTCCTTGTTGTTGTCATTTTAGGATCTCTTTCCAGAGGGGAGCGATGCATTCTTTAAATAACTATCTTGCCCTCTGTTTCCATGACATCAGGGCAGTTTTGCATCCCTAAATCCTGTAATATTAATTTCACACTTTTTTTTTCTTTTCAGTGTTTTCAGGAAGTCCTATAATTCTCAGGTTGTCCCTGCTCCATCTATTCTTGAGGTCAGTGGTTTTGCTGAAGAGGTATTTTATTTTTTCTTCTATTTTTTTTTTTGATTTATTGGTTTTGTTTAACAGACTCTTACTCACTCATGAAATCATTATTTTTCACAGACTCAATTCTTTTTTGTAGAGAAGAATTTTCTTTGCAACTCCTTTTCCAATTGGTAAATTCTATTTTTGGAAGAGTTTTCTATTTGACCAATTGAGCTTCTGAAAGACTTATTTTCTTTTTGAATTTGTCTAATTGCATTTTCCAAGGGTTTATTTTCTTGTTTCAAGATGTTACTTTTCTCTCCCAAATTTTCCAATTGATTTTTAAACTCCTTTCTGATATCTTCAAGGAAGTCTTTCTGTGCTGGAGACCAGATCATATACTCCTCAGAGTTTCTAGGTGTCTCTGAGTTAGGGTCTTACTCTTCTGGGAATTTTTCTAAGGACCTTCCTTTTTGTTGCCCTTTCTTCATTTTCCTAAGACCTTGTGTTGGGGAGGGGCTGGTTCACAGATGCTTAATGCTGAGATCCCTAGAGGTTTTACTCACTGGCTTTAATAAGTACAAGTGGGCAGCCCAGTAGTCTGTGTAGGTTGCTTTCCCTGGAGTGTCTGAGATCTTACTTTGAGGTCTTCTCTGTTGTCCTGGTGGGGCTAGGTAGTTAAGTTATTGAATACTTTTATCTTTGAACAATGTTGAGCTTTGCCCCAGGGAAAGGCAACTGCATTCCCTATTCACAGCTGAGGGAGCTCTGTTGTTCACACCTGAGCCTGGGGCAGAGATGGGCTTTCATTGTGTTTGTTCTGAGAAGAGGCTTCAACTGAAATGATGGTATGGACTCTGAGCTCCTCCAGGCCAGAGGGGCCCCAGGATGGATATCTGCAACTTTCCACCACTGGAACTCTCCCTCTAGCCCTGCCAGCAAGCTCCAGACTGTCAGTGCCACAACTAATGCCTCTGCTCCCTACCTTCTCCATGCCCCCATGGCCAATCAGTCTAGTCCCACTCTCAGACATCTGACTCTAACCCATTCCTGTGTTTCTGGCAGAGTCTGCTCTCTGCACTTGCCCTCACCCAACATCCTGGAAGACAAATCTTGAGGTAGATGTTCTTCTATTTTTCTCTTTTTCTAGGTTTTGTAGATTGAATTTCTGTTAAGAGGTTTTTTCCATATTATATATGAGGGAAGATCAGATTTAGCACTGTGTCTGCCTTCTCTCCACCATCTTGACAGGAAGTTTCAAGGGGAATGTTTTTAATTGTCTAAACATAATGGCTTTTAATAAATTTTATTATGAAATCACTGATGGTTAGTCACATATAAAGGATGTGACTATTTAATTGCTGACACATGAAGGACAACAGAAGAAATGTGCTTAACTGAAACTTGGGACTAGTTGAGAAACTGAAGAGATTACACCAGACAATTTTATGTACTCATTTAGGTAATGTAAAATATATTGATCCTCTTTATCAAAAAAATGAGATTTAAATAAAAAAATTATTTCAAATTTTCAAGTTATTTCTTGAGTGTTACAGATCACACTGTGCCATATCTGGGGTGAATATTTCCAGGAAAGATTTCATAATGATTAAGTAATGAGACTTTTTTTCTATATTTCTATGAAGAAATTAAGATTAAGTAATTGTAAGCAATTGTAAGCAAATCTGTAAGCAATCTCATTTTCATATGATTTTCAGATAATCTGTGCTCTTATCTTCATTGCAATGAAAATAAAAAGATACATGAGTAAACAATTGTTTAATATATTGAAACTTTTATCTCTATGTAAGTAAATTATTTGTGGAACTGTACATTCAAGAAATAACCTGCATAGTATCTTCAAAAGATAAGATAAAATTGTAATTTTGGACAAATCTATCAAGGATTATTTATTAAGGCAGATACTGGGCCAGGCTAAAGAAGAATAGGCAATGTTATTATACTGGTCCTCAGAGATATTATATTCTATTTGATAAGACTCCAAGTCTCCCATATTGGCAAATTGATCACAATTTTATGTAGAATCACTTATTTTCATAAACTCATCACTCATAAAAGCCATTACAAATTTAACAGGTGCTTATGGCAAAGTTTCCCTGAGAAAAAAATCAGTTATGTGGGGGATTCTATTTGTGTCAAAATAATCTTAAATGTGTTTTAGAATTTTAACAAATTCAATTGTTTATTCATTGAAGGTGTGATCCAATATCTTAACCCTACATCTTTTCTTTTACCTTGACTTCTATATAATTATGCATCATTTTTCTTGGACAATTAAAAAAATTTCAATTCACAGTTGTTCCCATTAAACCTGATCTACTATTCCAAGATAGGCTTTTCACAGCATGTAAGGACTAGAGCCATTCCTTCTTTGTTGCATCTAAAAATTTACCAGTCATGACATCTCACTTATGACAATGACTAAAAAATTGAACATAAATAGGCCAAAGAATGTTCCATGAAACACACAGATTCCCTTGCCAGTAGACTCAATTCATTATTAAAGAAAGTTTAGCCTCTGTCAGCTTTTTGAAGGCATTTTGGTTGGTCAGTGCTTTAGGTGATAGCTCTGATTCCCCTCACATATAGAAGCATCACTGATGCATGACCTTGTGTTCATAGACCATGTAAATGAAAAGATCACTACCAGGAAATGGAAATCTGAATGATTGGGGGAAATAAGTTGTTCAGGTAATGAAATGTGCTTTTGCATTCAATAGCAAAGAGGCCAAGTGATTACTAGAATAGATTATAAAATACATTGTGAGATACCATCAACTTATCAAGTGTTTTTGAATAAATATATTCTTTGTTCACAAGAGGACTCAAAGTTTCAATGAGTGTAGTTTTATGGGAAATTGAATTAATAAAATACATTCAACAGTTTATCGGAGGAAAATTAAGTGATAAATGAAATTTTTGTGCAAAATCAGAGACATTTATCATTTGCTTCAATTTAAATCAGGAGAGTTATACTCATTTTGGGGGATTCATATCCTAGGATAAAAGATACATATTCTTTGCATTGTACTGCATCGTAGGAGATAATCATATTACATTGCTTCCCTTTTCCTTATCTCACACTCACAAAAATATAATTGTAGTTTCTCCTAAAAGCATTTTCAGAATTCTTATTACTAACTGCAATAGACAGGTCACCCACCCTAAGGTAATACTTCCACCCATGAGAGCAAACATTTATTAAGGATGTACCACATTGCAAGTAACGTGAAAACTTCTTGTAATACAAGTACAAACTAAAGAAATCATTCTTTTCCTTAGGGAGTATTTGTTCTAGTATGGGAAGACAATACAGAATGGAGAAGCAGGATACTTTGAAGCTACCAAGGTATTTGAACATGTCCATCAACTAAATATAAGGGTCAAACCCTGTACAGCCCCACTCCACAATCTAGATAACTGTCTGTGTCAAAGTCCAGAGACCACTGAATGAATGAATGTTCAAAATCAGCTGAACAAATAAAACCATCTGAGTTCATAAAATATGTTCCATGGCATTAGCTACATGTATCCCCATCTATTTACCACTCTCTAAATCTAGATCAAAGAGGTAAAAAAGATGTTTTGGTTAATCTTTTGGTGAACATCTGTTCACCCTCACCAAAAAAAAAAAAATATTTTTGTGCTTATATAAGCACAAGGAAATTAATTCTGTCACAATTTACTAGACCTGAAGTATCACTGAATACCTTAGGAAAAATATTATTAATGATTATTCGCTATTGTATATTTTTCAAAGACACTGGACCATCCAAGATAATGAAAACAAATCACAAACCTGCACCTAACAGAAAAGACAGAAATGTTCTCGGGTCCTTCTCAATCATATGAGGATCTAATTGACTGTACTATCTTTCAATAAGGATAATTGGTATTTACATGTTTTGAATTTGTTTATGATTCACCTGCCTAGTGGAAGAGTGATAGCTAAAACATCATAAAATAATTTTATATTAAATGCTGAAAAATGATAAAGGGAAAAGTTCATGTCTCCAACTGTAAATGCATTTTCTCATGTACATGATTGATCATACAACCAGTTTTAAATTTTTCTAAGTATACGATTGTCCAATCCATATTTCATCTTTATCTTCTTGGTGAGTACTTCAGACTCATAGTTGATATAATTTCACTTTTAAAGGTTCAAAATGCCTTGCTTTATTAATTATTCTATTTTTATGTGATGGTTATTGGTTCATAAATTGCAGAAGTCAAATTTTTAAAATTTAAATATTTTAAGCAATTTGGTGGTTTAATGGACAGAATACAAGAACTAAAATAATGACCTCAATTTAAATTTCAATTTACACATAAGCTGTGTGACCACAGCCAAGTAACTCAATCTCTTTGTCTCAGTTTCCTTATTTATAAAATTGAGATAGTTATAGTGTCTGTCTCATAGGATTTTGATATATAACAAATTATTTAACTTCACAAACCTTAAATTAATTAAATGAATGAAAATAAACAATAATAAAATAACATTTTCTATAGTAAATAGAATACATTTAAATAGTCTAGAAGGATATCTTATTAATTAATAATTACTCATTAGTAAGGCTATGGAAAATATGAGATTGTATTAAAAGCCATAAACATAAACTTGCGAACAAACATCAGTATAGTCAAAGCTTTTTAAAGTTTTTTGCCAGTAACAATGTGTAATCTCAAACATAATAAAAGAAAGCTTTTATAATAACAGAATCTATGTTTTTGAATTGTGGTGCTGGAGTAGACTTTTAGAGTTCATTGAACAGCAAGGATATCAAAAGAGTTAACACTTAAAAAATTAAATCAAAATATTCTTTGGAATATCAGATAGTGAAGGTGAAGTTTAAATATGTTGGCTATATATTGAAAAGATAAGACTCATTGGAAAAGGAAAAGATAATGATAATAGATGAAATGGCTAGTGTAATGGAAACAAAGAACATTAACTTGGACAGAATTTGAGAGAGAGTGGCAGGTAGAAAGACCAAGAGTGCTATGATCTATAAGATCAGGAAGAGTCAGATATGACTAAACAATTCAACAAGAAAAACAAAGAGAGTTTTGCAAATATTAGATTATTTTATCCTTGCAAACAGTTGGAGATTAATAATATTATAATCTCAAATTTGGAGATGAGGAAACTGAGACAAAGACACTAAGTGATTTGTCTAGAGTCTTGGAGCTACATTTGACCTCAGATCATGCTGACTTAAAGTTTTGTACTCCCATACATTGCATCAAAATGTAAATTGAATATGAGAATGAAATTTAACAAATACATAATACATATTTTTAGGGTATAGGTTTAGATAGGACTTTCAGAAAAAAGTTTTCTTTAATAAGACACTTTGACAGCCCCTAAGTGCTTTTAATCTCATATCATGTCATTCTTCTAGAAACCCAAAAAGTAAATGGGAAAAAAATTCATCATCCTCTTTTTTATAGATGAGAATATCGAGCTTCTGAAAATTTGTGACTTTTCCAAAGTTCAGATATCTAGTAAGGGATGAAGCCCAATGTGGCCCCCAATTTGTCCTGATGACCCTCAGACCAATGCTCTTTTGCTGAAGGCACCTTGTTCCTGAGACATATAATAATTCTAGGATAAATATTATAGTTTTCATCTTCATTCAACAGATGAGAAAAACAAATAATTATTTTCATGAAATTTTTGTATATTTTTTCAAGTTTCATCAATTTTGTCAAAAATCTAATTTGGCATTTTAGATAGTATTGTAAACTTAAGTGAACAATTCCTCCTTTATTTCTTAGTGCATTCTAGTAACATTATGTTGATCAAAGTAACTAAATATCTCTGAATATCATTTCTCTTTCACCTGTAAAATAAGATTAACCTGAATTTATCGTATAGAATGGCTCTGGCTCTTAACTGAGATAATGTGTTTATAAAGCATTTGACAGACTTTTGGTCAAGATGACCAAGAGGAGGTGGGCACTGTTTGATGTTCTTCTTACTTCCATCATAATTGACATAAACCAATTCACTTAACAGACCTTGGATCCACAGAATGCATGGGAGAACAGAGGGGTACAGCACTATCTGCCCCAGGGGGAGCATGGGCATGCCCAAGGAAGAGAGTCTTGCCCCAGTGCTGGGTGAGGCCAGGTGTCTAACCTGAGACCTACAGTGGTGGGGGTTGAAGCCTTGCCAGTGCATGTGGGGGGGCAACCTGGGAGGGCTCCAGTGGGGTTGCTCAGGTCACCAATTCTGCCAACCCAACTTGTCTGGAAGGTTCATGTTTCCAGTGGAATCCCCAACATAACTGTGGAACAGTCTGACTTGCTTCAGTACAAACATAGAAACAAGCCCAGCGGTTTGGGACAAGGGCCTGGTGTGGGAGCAGGACTTCCCCAGTGCTGATTATCCTCTGGTCAAAAGATATGGAAAGAATTCTCAGATGATGGAATCAAAATTATCTATAATTATATGAAAAATTGTTCTAAATCATTATTGATTACAGAAATACAAATTGTAGTATCTCTGAGTACCACCTCACATCTCTCAGATTGGCCAATATGACTAGAAAGGATCATAATCAATGTTGAAAGGGATGTGGAAAATTGGAAAACTAATGCATTGTTGGTGGAGCTGTGAACTGATCCAACCTTTCTGAACAATTTCAAATTACACTCAAGAGGCAAAAAAATGTATTTACCCTTTGATCAAGCAATAGCAATACTGGGTCTATATCCTGAGAGATAATTAAAAAGGGATAAAAATCCCATATAGAAAGAAATATTCATAGCAACTCTTTGTAGTGTCAAAGAATTGAAAATTGAAGAGATGTGCATCAATTGTACTAAACAAATTTTGGGATATGAATGTGATGGAACACTATTTTTCTGTAAGAAATCATGAATAGTCTTCAGAAAAGTCTAGAAATATTGCATGAAATGAGGTTGAGGGAAGTGATCAGAATCAGAACATTGTACACACTAACAGCAACATTGGGTGATGATCAACTATGATGGATTTGTTCATTTCAGCAACACAATAATCAAAAGACAATTCTAAAAGTCTTGGGATGAAAAAATACCATATAAATCCAAAGAAGGAACTGTAAAGCTTAAATGCAGACAAAAGCTTATTATCTTCAATTCTTAAAAATTATCATACGTATTTTCTCTCTCTCTAATTTTATTATCTGTTTTGATTTGATTATTTTTAACATGATGAATAAGATCTATGTTTAGCATGATTATACATATGTACTCTCTGTTGGATTGCTTTCTCTCAGGGGGGAAGGGCAGAAAGGGAAGGAGAAAAGTGTGAAACTCAAAACCTTGCTAAAAAAAGGATTTTTGAAACTTACCATTGCATGTATTTGAAAGAATAACTAAACAAATGATTTAAAAAATAAGATTCTATAACCTATGTGTGAACATAAATACAAGTTCTCTTGTTTCTTAGTCTTTATGAAAAGAAGGATTAAATATTTGATGGCCTTAGATTCAAAAAAATTCTTATTTTCACTCAATGCAGAATATTTTCTTTATCGTAATGCCCTTACAGCTATTCCCCTGTCAGAATAATTCTGATGTTGAAATGCCTCTTTGTCATCATTAGATGTAGGGTTATCAATCCCTTTAAAACAAGGAAAAAACTCTTTAAAAATTAGCCCCAATGATGTACCATTTAATTCTAAACTTTACAAAGTGATTTCCCCATATCAGTCTTAAGAGATAGGCCTCAGAGAAAACTCTCTCTAATAATATGGAAAACCTAAGTCCCAAAAGATTAAGTTATACCAAAGATGGGATATAAAAGGCAGTATGCAAATCTAGACCACCTTGTCTCAAAGCCCAATTTTCTTTCTGCTAGAAGGAAATTTTAATAAATCTCCCCAATCTTATTTTATAAATCAGGAAAATGAGGGTTAGAAAACTCAAGTTATTTGACCAAAAGTTATATAATAAACTTGTGATAAACTGGTAATGAGGTCCACAGTCTTTTGATTCTTTGAAGTAGGTTATAAGGTAGCTGCTATTTGATTTTTTTACTGTTTATCATTATTTATAAAAGACAGCAAGGGAAAAGTCTAAGGAAAAAAGTGATGATGGTATATATATATCTGACTAGATCTTTTATTAACTTATTTTAAGGCAGGTAAATGACACAGTAGGTTGAATAAAGTTAAGGAGACCTGAGTTTTAATTTGACCTCTGAAATTTATTGATCCTGTGACCTTGACTGTGCTAGTTTCTTTAGCTGGGAAATAATAAAAATCATAGCAACTGCTCCCATCATTGTTGTAAAGATCAGTTAATATTAATAAAGAGCTTTGCAAACTTCAAAGTGCTATATAAATGATAGCTATTACTACTATTGTAGGGAATTAAACATCTTGCCAATGATAATAATGAATTCAATTGAATGGTATTTCCCTGCTTACCCTGAAAGCATCAGATTTAAGTGACCAAAAATCATAGTTTTGAGCTGGAAGGGGGACCTAGAGGTCATAGGATCTTGCCTCCTTATTTTGCAGGTGAGGAACTTGAGCCATGGAGAGATTAAATGACTTACCCAAGGTCACATACCTGAACCAGCTGTCCATGTACTCCATGTAAATGGTTCTATCCATTATTCCATCCTGCTTCTGTCCTATATATTGGTCATTTAAAATCTAGGTTTAATTTTTTGTGCAAATGACACAGGAAATTACTCTCCTCTTGCAAAAAAGTCTATTTTATTCTCATGGCAGTGCATTAATATCATGTTGAGATTTACAAAGGACTTCTTCTCAAAGGGCCTCCTCTAGAGAGCTGCTAAACATTGAACTGAAAACCCAAAGATCAAGGCTTGCCTTCCCTTTGATCTGCACAGAATTTCTGGATGAGTTTTCATTCCCTTGAAAATTTATATGAGATGGGACCTCAATTTAGAAAGAACAGTTTAACAGACTTCTGCCTCAGGAGTACAACCAAGGTTTAATGGTATGTACATAAACTATGCAGATGACATGGCCACACATAAAGTGCCTATTCAAATTTAGTGTTGGAATAAATTGTGAATTTTGTGCTTACATGCCTCAAAGAGTTCTGCAACTTTAGAGATAGAAAAGACTTTAGTGATCCTTCAGACTGCTTTCTTTACACATGAAGAAACAAGTTGAAAGATAGGATCTTGTAGGAAAGCAAGGGTTAGAATACAAGATTTATCCAATGCATACCATTGTCTACATCCTATATTTCTAGTGTTTTCAGTATTTTTCCCAGTGTTTATCTTCCAAATGACTAATTTTTTTTTTCTGTTGAACAGTTTTTCCTTTTGAACACTTTCTATTCTGAATTAAAGGACTATGAAGCACCAACTTCCCCAATTAAATTATTATATGCAAATCTGGAAGACTTGAATAGCCTTTCTCATTCCATTGCCATTCATTCATTTTTAATATGGCTGTTAAGTGTCCACCATGCAAAAATTACTTTAGGAGTCAGTGGAAAAATAAAACAAATATGACTGTCCCAGCTCCCAACATTGTTATTTTCTAATAAAGAAAAGAAAGAAAAGAGATAAGTAAATCTGATACAATATCACATAAATATTTCTTAAGTGCCTACTAAAGAAATATTTAGGGGATATTGTATCAGTCACTCTGCTGAACTCGGAATATAATTAGTAAAAAATATACAGTTCCTGTCCTCCAGGAGCTTTTAATCTAAAAGGATGAAGGAGAGTTTTGGGAAATAGGGCTACTCAGTTGTGGGGTCATCTTGTTCTTTAAAACTGAAATCAGGCAAAAAGCAGATAGAAGACTAGAGGGATCTGAAAATTCCTATTTCTGCCTTATATAAAAGAATACATTGAAAGTAGTTTGGATGTCCATCCTCCAAGTCTTCAAACAGAATAAGGTGAGAGAATGACTTATATTTAAGCCTTGAGTTGGCAGCATAGTAATGAAATTTGAGGTGTTCAGCATAAACTGGAGGGATATCTTGTTCCCTGGTGTTGAAAGCAGGCAGAGCAACAAATGCATAGGGAACAGTAAATGAAAAATATAGTGTTAGCTGGGCAGCTATGTGGCTCAGGAAATATTTCATCAGATGACCTGAGATCAAATCCAGTCTCAAATACTTACTAGCTGTGTGACTAGAGATGTGTCACTTAATTCTGATTGTCATGTATTCAAAGAAGTTATTACCATAGGATTCAAGTCAAATTTGTGTAGCTTTTGTGAACTTAGTCCCTTGGACGGGAACCAAAGGATAGGAATGAATGATTGGGAAAGGATTAAATTCTCTTTTGTATATTCCTTCTTGACAATAAGTTGTTCTTATGAATTCTGAAAGACTATAAGATTGGATTTTCCATTTGAACTATTTGAAGTAACTGAGGTGAAACAGAAGACTACAGACAAATAGTTACATTGAGGGGTGAAAAGCTTTTTAGGGAAAGAATCCATTTATGGATAGAAAGGACTTCATTTAGAGATGCTATAAGGAAATCTCCTATCATACTTTGATGGGTCATAGCAAGAAACCACTCCTCAAAGAAGTTACTAAAGACTTCACCCACTCAATCAGATCCAATTCATGTGCTTATCATGGCATCACCTCCCTGATGTCATGGTCTTCTTCAAGAATGAAAGAAAAAGACATTAAACATTGCATCTTAAATGGAGAAATGTTTTTCCATTACCTGTAATCGTTTGTTGTCCTTTGACCACATATGTTATAAGCTTGAGCACATCTTCCTCTGAATTGATTGTACTTGCCAGTCTTTGGTGGGGTGAGGGGGAAACTATTCTGTACTAGCTATTCCAAGTATAAGACCTAAGTAAATATTAATTTGTAGAAGCTAATGTTGGTTGATGATTTAATTATCGATTGAAAGCATGAATAAGTAGGATATAATCACAGCTATTTGTGTCTTCTATAGACCCAATCTGTCACTGCTAGTGGGAATTGGGAAAGTAGTTCCAGATGATGGTATTATTCATACTATTATATCATAAAGGCAAGGTATTTTGAAAAACGAAGAGAGGGCATAGAGAAGTAGCTTGGGCGTAGTGGATAAAGCACGAGCCCTGGAGTCAGGAGTACCTGGGTTCAAATCCGGTCTCAGACACTTAATAATTACTTAGCTGTGTGGCCTTGGGAAAGCCACTTAACCCTGTTTGCCTTGCAAAAACCTAAAAAAAAAGGCAAAGAGAAGTAGCTTGAAAGAACTAGAAAATCTGTTATTGCGTAGAGGATAGAGAATTTTAGATAGAGGAGAGAGCACAAGAAAAGCAATGCAGATGAAGTTGGGTTGTCATAAATATAGAGAACAATTAGAGAGCATAAAGTAGACTACAGTGAATTAATTCTAGAAAAATAAGCTATGGCTAATCTATAGAATGCTTTAAATGACAAAAAAAAGAAGTATGTCTTTTCCCTAGAAGCAACATGGGATCACTTAAGGTCTTCCATCTTCTTTATAATTATTCTTATAAAGAACAATCTTAGAATATACTGAAACATTGCTATCTTACAGCTAAAGTCATTTTCCACTTTGAGGTTTTCAAAAAGTAAACACGCTGTGTCCGGGGAAGTCTTTTAGTCCTCTAACAAAGCTCAATTTTTAGGAGAAATCTGCATTTCTAAGGACTTTATTTCTTTTCCAAGATTTAAAAAATATTTTCCTTAAAATAATTACAAGTAGATAGTTCAATCATCTTAAGACTTATATGAGATTCAAAAATAGATAATAGCTAGTATTTGTATATGTATACATGCAAGTACATACCAACATAAACATACAACATTTATAATTTATGTAAGTTGTATGACATATGCATATGTGTATCTGTGAATACATATTTGTATATGTCTGGTATATGTGTTTTAATTATATATTATATGTGCATACATATCCAACTTAATAGACTAGTAGTAACTACTAAGTTGTTAGACTATAGATACTATTCATAGGTTACAATTTTTATTTTATTATTGTCCCCATTTTACAGATGGGTAAATGAGGTTCAAATCATTTAAGAAAGTTTTCTAGAGTTCCATAGATAGATAATTTCTAACATAATATTCATATTCAGGTCTCTCTGATCCAGTGGTCTTATCTTCAATGGCACTTTACTGTGATTCACAGGAATACTCAAAACCAGAAACAGGATTTACATCTTTTTTTCAGTGCTTCTCAAATCTATAACCCAACTTATCAAGGAGCTGGAATCTCCAAGAAAAGAATGTTTATGATCAGTACATTGCTTGCTTTTTTCATTTACATACAACAGAAACACAAATAAATAAAACATGAGATAGTCCTTAAACTTTGATATAACATCAAGCTGTATATCTGGGAGTTGAGGAAAAATTCCAAGACATATCAATTGCAGGCAATGTCCATCTTAAATCCTTTTATCTGTTCAAAAATTTACTTGTACCTCAGGGACAATGGTGATGATTTAAAATAAAAACTTAAAGAGAAAAAGTCCAAGCAGCGAGCTTATGATCATAATCATGCAATCATTCTTTTCACCTAAATGGGAGTTGCAGAGAATGCAGACTCAAGGAAAAATGTCTTATGATAATGGAAAGGAAATAAATTCTAGAAACCCAGAATTTGTTCTTTTGCTATGTATGTGTGGGAAATAATTGGGAAGAGATGGATCACCTTTACCTTTTTGGTAGTGAGGATACTAGAAATATAATGCCCTTATTTCTTCTTACATTTTATTCTTGAGACCTAGGTCATGCTTTTTTTTTAGGTTTTTGCAAGGCAAACGGGGTTCAGTGGCTTGCCCAAGGTCACACAGCTAAGTAATTATTAAATGTCTGAGGCCAGATTTGTACCCAGGTACTCCTGACTCCAGGGCCGGTGCTTTATCCACTGCACCACCTAGCCGCCCAGACCAAGGTCATGCTAACAGAAAAAGTTGCCTTGAATAGAAAGATGAAATTGGACTAGAAATCAAAGTAACCAATCAAAGGTCCCTATGAAAAGTGGTATAACATTAAATTCTGAAAACATCAGGGGGTGTTCTGCCAGATCTATGGAAAGGGGAGAAATTTATAAACAAGTAAGAAATAGAGTACACTATAAATTGCAACATTGTGATTTTGACTATATTAAATTAAAAGGTTTGCTCCCAAAATTAGAAGGAATACAGAAAGCTGGGAAACAATTTTCACAACTATGGGTTCTGATAAAAGTCTCATTTCTAAAATACATAGAGAATTTCATCAAATTGATAAATTTGGACAAAGGATATGAACAGACAGTTGTCAAATGAAGAAATTAAAGCTATTTTCATAATATGAAAAATGCTCCAAGGGAGAAGGCCTACATATTCTAAAATATTCATATCAGCTCTTTTTTGGAGTGGCAAAGAACTGGAAATTGAAGGGTTGCCCATCAATTGAGCAATAGCTAAACAAGTTATGATTTATGAATACTATGGATTACTATTATTTTATAAGAAATCATAAATAGTTGGATTCTAGAGAAGCATGGAATGACTTATGGGATCTGATGCTGAGTGAAAGGAGTAGAGCCAAGAGAACAATGGAAAAAATAACAACATTGTGAGATGAACAACCTTGATGGAAACAGTGCTGCTCAGCAGTTCAGAGAGTTAGGACAACTGAATTAGGCTGGCTTTGGACAACACCATCCCCATACAGCCGCAGAAAAACAAAGCAAAACAAAACTCAAACAATCCCCTTCTTCAGAATCCGATGAACACTCTATAAAAATTATCTCTTTCCTTTAATCCTAATTCCTCATACCAGAAATGACTAATCTGCAAACATGTTTATTAAAAATATGCATGTATCATGTGATCGTGACTATTCATCACCTGGGTGGTGGGGCAGGTTGGGAAGGGAGGGTGGAAAGAAATTTTGTAACTTAAAAATATACACGTGCATATGCATAAAAACAAATCAATCAATACATTTTTAAAAGGATGAAAAATGATCTAAACAATTATTGATTAGAGAAATGCAAATTAAAACAACTTTGAGGTATCATCTCACATCTATCAGACTGGTTAAGATGACAAAAAGGCAAAAATAATCAATGTTGGACAGATTGTGGGAGGATTGGGACATTAATGAATTGCTCTTGGGCTTGTGAACCGATCCAGCCATTCTTGAGATCATTATGGAACTATGCCCATAGAACAATAAAACTGTTCATACCCTTTGAACCAACAATTCAAATTCTGCATCTATATCCGTAAGTAATCATAAAAAATGAGAAACATCCCACATGTTCCAAAATATTCATAGCAGTTGTTTTTGTAGTGACAAAGAATAGGAAATTGAGGGGATGCTCATCCATTGGGGTATTTTGGTATGTGAATATTATGGAATAAAACTCTTGTGTAAGAAACCATAAGTTGTCAGACTCTGGAGAAGCATGGAATGAATTACAGGACTTGATGCAGAACCAAGAGAATATTCTACACACTGATCCACACTATGAGATAAGCAACCTTGATGGAAGCAGCTCCTTTCAGCAGTTCAGAGACTAGGATAGCTCTACCACTATTATCCCCATCCAGAGGAAAAAAAAAAATAAAGCATAACAAAACAAAGGAGAAAAAACCCTTCAGAATTTGATGAACACTGAATTCCTCTTTTTACAATATTCCTTTTGTTTTTATTTCCATCAATTAGAATTCATCATACCAAACATGACTAATCTATAAACATGTTTAACACAAATGTGTATGTACATTATTAATCTGACTGTTCCCGCCTGAGGGGAGGGGGCTTGGGAAGGAAGGGTGGGAAGAAATTTAAAAGGTGACATTGAAGGGTGGAAAGAAACTTAAAAATATATATATGAAAAATGGATGAATGTTGAAAAACTTTCATAATATGTATGTAAAAATCAAATATCCATTTTTTAAAAAGCTGTAGGGCACTGGGAAAGTGAGGAAAACCATTTAATTGTCTTTTTTTACACATGCTTTTTCGTTGATGGTAAAGACAATCCTAAATAGCACCCAATCATGGAATACATTCTCTAAATTTTTTCTCATGAATCATTGTCAGGATAAATTGTATTAGGACTGTCCTTTATATTCCACAAGAAGGAATGGCAGGCTTTTTTAGCAAATTCATGAAAGGATAAAGCATAATGGTAAGGATTAACAATAATGTAAAGAAAAAAATCAACATTGAATTAAATTAGAGCATGCCTTATTGCAATGCTAAATCATGAATCTTTAAGACTAAACATGAAATGTGTTATTTACCTCTTTACAGAGAGAAAAATGAGCTGAAAATACAGAAAAATAAACACATTTATAGACATGGCCAGTGTCAGAGTTAATATAAATTGATCAAAGAACCTTTATAATAATGTTTTAGGGGGGATGGTTCAGATTAAGGGTAAATGGGAGAGACAAAATAAAAATGTACATAAAATTTCTATTTTTAAAAGCATTTATTTTAATAAGCTTGATCAAAATATTCCACACAAATAGAATGTATTATGGATTTCTCTGAATTTTCTATGTTCAAATGTTCAATAGCCTACTGGCTAAAGACTATTGACTTCTTATGTAAAAAGAAGAAACAAAGGAAGAAATGAGAGAGAGAGAGAGAGAGAGAGAGAGAGAGAGAGAGAGAGAGAAAGGGAGAGATGGAGGATGGGAGGGAGGAAGGAACGTGAAAAGTAGTCCTATTGAGCTAGCAGAATGAACCTCCAGAAGTAAGGATCAAGATTGTTGTGTTACAAATTCCCCTGTAAAGAAAAGTGAATAGAATTTTTTGTCTAAATCCCTAGATTATATTCAATAACTTTTTCCTTGAGGATTTCTTATTTAAAAAGGAATTTGAAGTAGTACCCCAGGGGCTGGATAATTGGTTAGTGCACATACCAAGAGATCATAGTTTCCACATGTGTCAGAGAAACCTTGAAACAACCACTCACTCTTGTTTTATATGCCTAATAACTCATTGAGCAAACTAAATAGCATGTTTTCTCATTGGTTTATTACTTAGATGGTGATCATCTGTCTTCCTGTGGATTTAAAGATTTACTTTTCCATAGCACTTCACATGTCATAGTGCTCATTTTCTATGGATGTCCATCAAACATATGCAAAGATTTTACCATTGTCAAATCAGCATTTTCCTAACTGTATCACACTGGGAAAATCTTTTTAGGGAATTAAGTTTCCTTATCCATAAGTAAAAGGAATTGTGTGAGGTGTTAAGGTCGCTTTCAGATTGATATTTTGCTGTTTCCTAATACTACAGCATTTAAAATCACGTTTGGTTTCTTGGCAATAGATAAGTTTTAAGGAGTCTCTCTCTATATATGATAATCTTAAATACCATACATTATCTGCATATATGTATAGATGTTTTTATGCATGTTCATGTATGTATTTGGAACCATGTACATATCCATATATGCAAGCATGCACACAAATATAGGTGAATATATATTACATATAGTTCAATTGTGTCTTTTTGTATATATATGATTGTCCATCGATCTACCTTTTTCAGTCTTATGACCAAAGAAAGTTGTCATTTTGAAATAATATTTGAAGCACATTAAATTAATTTAAAGACACAAATACATTAATTCTGATAGAAGTGACTTAAAATTGCATTTTTGATCTTTTCAATATCCTGATGTTCTAATTGAAAAATTGAATAACTCATGGAAGAAATATTTGGAACATGTCATTGTTTTTTTGGCCGAAATTGCTTCAGCAAGCTTAGGAAAGAAAGAAATACTGTGTTCATGAATTTTAATGGTTATATATGAATTATAGAAAGGTAGTCACCTTTGTAGTCACCCCCTCTAACTAAAAACTTATCCATTTCCTTGAAATTAACTTTGAAAGAATATTTTTGTGTCAGTAGTATTTTGTCCTATGATTTCTTGCATGTTTATTACTTACATATTCTTTCTTCATCACAAATCCTTCCTTCTTCATTTATGACTTTACTGTGAAATCTTCTAAACTGTCCTCTTCTCCAAACGTTCCCAATTTGGTTAATGGCACCACCATTCCTCCAGTAACTAAGACTAGAAATAAGGCATTTATGGCCATATCTTTTTGTTCTTTATTCTCAAAAATCTTCAAGTTTTATAGAGGTAATCAGGCTCTCTTGCATATTCCTCTAATTTTATCAGCAAAAGATATCTAATTAATGAGCTATAGTGTACACATTTAAAACAATTCTGCGTGATCAGTTATTATGGACTTGCTCTTCTCAGCAGTACAATGATCAAAGAAAATTCTGAATGACTTGGTGATGGAAAATATCATCCACATTCAGAAAAGAATATATGGAGTCTGAAGGCAGAAGAAAGCATACTATTTCAATTTTTAAAATTTGTTTATGTTTTATGATTTTTCACCTCTCATTTTTTGCCTTTTATTCTCATTTTTCTTTCACAACATGATTAAAATGGAAATTAGTTAAACATCATTATGCATGGAAAACTTAGATTACTCACTGTCTAGGGGAAGAGAGAAGGAAGAGGAAAGACCAAGAAAAATGTGGAACTCAAAATCATGCCAAAAAAAAGATTATTGAACACCATCTTTGCATATACTTGGGAAAATTAATGAATTAATTGATAAAGATAAAGATTGAGTTATAAGATAAATATAATCTCTTAATAAAATGTGAAAAAACATAATGCTTTTCAGCATATTTTGTTGAAAGATAAAAATTAGATAAACAGCAAGTTCAGTGTCATGAAATCTGCCAATCTCCCTTCAAGTATTTTCAAAAAAGAGAAGTAACATGGAAACAAAGTAAAGAGTGCCAGATTGCTTTCCATGGGGTTGGGGGGTGAGGGGGGAGGGAAGTAAGATTGGGTCAAAATTATAAAACTTAAATAAAATATTTAATAAAAAATGAAAAAAGAGAAGTAATCAGGAATGTGTTCAAGCTTGCTACAAAGTTAAAGTCAATTATTAAATTTTTAATGTGAGCATTTATACTTGAGGACTCAAATACTACAAATGAGGACTTGATTTATTATTTTGGCTCAAATTCAGAAACTCATATGTATTTAGGTACACAATGGATAGAATACTGGACTCAGAACAATAAAGAGTTGAATTCAAAACCTACCTCAAACACATAGCTTTATGATCTGGGTAACTTAACCCTTGTTGGCATGTTTTCTCATTTTAAAATGGTTATAATAATATATCACTAACCTCCCAGGACTGTTGTGAAGAACAAATAGTATAATAACTGCAAAACACTTAGCATTTTATATGGCACATGCTAAAAGATTTAGAAATGTTAATTCAAGGGAGATAATATATTTAGTAATGCAGATTAAACAGTTTTTTTAAGAGCCAGAAAGCATTTTAAAGCATACCTGTTCTTTTGTAGTTGTATTTTTAAATCTTCAAAGGTCTCTTCATCTCCCATATGAATAGCTCTGTGACAATCATATGATGATTTTTATGTTGAATGATGAAGCTTCTTTATCAATGAGATTCAAAGAAATTCTATTTCTGTTTACACACTGAAAAAAATCACCTCTGTTATCATTCTTTATTAGTAATTTTCTGCTTTTCAAGTATTCTTGAAGGTTTGATTGTAGTAATTGAACATAACTCATATAGCTGAGCTCACAAACATTTCAATTCTCATGATTATGCTTTCTAGATACACCCATTTTTCACACATTCAAGACCCATGGAAATATTGGGTTTTAGTACTTGTTATCTATCTTTCTGATTCAAAATAAAACTCTCTATTTATTACCTACACTGTTTATTAAAATGATTAAAAAAACATTTCCTGAATGTTGTGATTGAAATTTTGAGGTTGCAAGCAACTGTCCTCCAAAGAAAAGTATTTATCAAAGTAAATTTTTCTTAAAATCAAATCAAATATGATTATATTAATTTATTTAATAAAGGGGTTTTTTAAACCAAGGACTGCACTTGTAGTTTTCATAGTCCATAAGTAATGGTTAAAATGCAATTATCAAAGTATTATGGCTACAATTTATTCAGCTATTTAAGAGTTGCAAAATGTGTCCCCTAAAGTCACTGGATCTTTATGACTATATGATGTTAATGCCATTGCTATTCCTACCAGGATGTGTATGTGTGATTCTCCTTACCCCGAGACTAACACTTTATTTTCTATGTCCCATACTGACTTTATCTATCACTTAAACTTGCTGATTGCATATAGAATTTCTTATCTCAGTAAGAGAAAGAGGTGGATGGTAATAGTCAAAATAAGGTATGGGCTAATAAAAAATATATGACAACAGAGAACTCACTCTCCTTCATTCTACACATGCAATTAATAAGCTGGGAGGTTCTATTAATGCTATCTCAGGAGGACTTCTTGAGTCCACTCACTCCTTTTATTTCCACTTTACCCATGATTTTCATTAGCTGGACTTCCACCTATTGTAATGCACTTGTGAATTTTTCCCTGACAAAAGTCTATTTTTTCATTCCAATTTATCTTTTACACCTTTAATGAAGTTATCTTCATTATTTAGCAGCTTAGTGTTCTCCATTTAAAACTCTGTAGTCTTTTAATTTCTTAGAGAATATAATGCAACAGTTGAGGTTCTCCATAGACTTGCTCTGGCTATCTTTGCAAGCAGATTTTACCCCTCAAGCATTCTACATTCCAATCCAATGGGACTATTCGTCATATCCTGACCTTATCTTGCTATTTCTTGTTTCAACAATTTTATTCACGATTTTAGGTATGCCTACTCTCTTTTCTTCTAGCATCTGCTGAAATTTCCCCTTAGAAATCTAATTCAAATGCCACCTTTGAAGCCTTTCTTCCCAAGTATAATTGATTTTTCTTCAGACCATCCAAACTTTTCTTCATGGACATTCCTTCAAAACTTTTCTGCATTTCTTTATAGTCTTTTGTGCATTATAATTATTCATGAAACAAGATTGGGACCCACAGTTGAGTGGATGAACTGCATTTCTTTTGAATTTCTGGTTTTTGTACATAGCCCATTTTATATAAAGTGTTCAATGTTCTTACTATCTGTGGATTGTTTAAATAAAACTTATAGCTTCAGTTGCCTCATCGATAAAGTGAGGACACAAATAATTTCAAACTCATCTCACTCATTTGCTGACAATTGAGAAACTATATAAAGTTAATTTTAATATTAAAGCAATTAAAATTAATTATAGTCATATACTGTTACTATGAAGAATTACTTTAAAATAAAAACATACAAAACAGGAAATAACATGGGATTGAAATCCAGTTTTCTGCTTTTGAATGGATCGTTTAGATTTGTATAGATTTAGTTTGGATTTTAATTGTCCTAGATGTTTGACCTACGATGGCTCAATATAACAAATTTTATATTATATTGGATGGATCCATTCCTGTCTACTAATTAATAAGGATTTGTTATTGTTTATTAGTAGTAGTAGTAACTATCATTACTAAAATACTACAGTACTTAGCTAATGTTACTAATCACAGTTCCCAAAACTCAAGATATTTTTCATTCAAACCACAAAGATAATATGGAAATAATTACATATATATCAACCTCTTTTTTCTCCTCTATCTCTGTCTCTATATGCCCCTGTCTTTGTTTCTGTCTCTCTGTAAATGTATATATGCACAGAAATATATTCTAATTTATTTAAATAAACATACATACACAAAGTGATGAGGAGAGAAAGAAAGAATGAAATGAGGGGGGATAAGGTAGATTACAGGTCCCTGAGTGGTGGAAGGCATGAAAAACTGGGAGTGCAGAAGTAAATGTCTCCAGTAGAAGGTGGAATTTGAATCAGCAAAATCAAGATAGAAATGAGAGACCAGATCATGCCAGATATGTTGTACAGCCACTGAAAAGGTACAGAGATGATAAATTGGGGTGTGATCCTCAAGGAATTATAGTAGTGAAACTGAATTATGGAATATATGGAGGGGCAAAGTGAATAATTAAAAAAATCAGATTGGAAAGGTAGGAAAGGGATAAAGTTTGAAAACCAATAGAACTTGACCGTGTCTAGGTACAAGAAAGAAAAAAAATATTCCAGTTGGACTTATTTTATATCCTGTGACTTTGCAAAAGTTGCTAATTGTTTTCAGTAGCTTTTAGATTTTTTTTTAGGGTACTCCAGTTGTACCATCATATCATCTCTAAATAGTGAAGGTTTGTTTCTTCATTCCCAATTCTATTTTCTTCAATTGCTTTTTCTTCTCTTATTGCTGAAGCTAATATTTCTAATACGATATTGAATAGTAGTCTTGATAACAGGCACCCTTGTTTCACCCCTCATCTTATTGGGAATGACTCCAAGTTATGCCCATTTCATATGATGCTTTTTGATGGATTCAGGTAGATGCTGATTATCACTCTAGGTAACAATCCATTTATCCCAATGTTCTCTAATTTTTTTTTTTTAATAAGAATGGGTACTGTAATTTGTCAATGGCTTTGTCAGCATCTATTGAGATAATCATATGATTTCTGATAGGTTTGTTTATTAATATAGTCAATTATACTGACAGTTTTCCTAATATTGAACCAACCCTGTATTCCTAGAATAAATCCTGATTGGTCATGTTGTATTATTCTAGTGATAACTGGCTGTGATTGCTTTCCAGAAACTTTATTTAATATTTTGGCAGCCATATTCATTAGGGAAATTAAACTATAATTTTCTTTCTCTGTTTTGATTTTTCCTGGGTTAGGTATCAGTACTATATTGTTGCTATAGAAGGAATTAGGTAAATGACTGTCTTCACCTATTGTTTCAAAGAGTTTTAAAGAATTGGAACCAATTGTTCCTTAAATGTTTGAGAGAATACACATGTGAATCCATCTGGCCTTGGAGATTTTTTTCTTAGAGTGTTCATTGATGACTTGTTGAATGTCTTTTTCTGAGATAGGATTATTTAGATATTTAATTTTCTCTTGATTTAACCTGTGCAATTTATATTTTTGTAAATATTCATCCATTTGACTTAGATTATCAAATTTATTGGCATGCAGTTGAGCAAAATAGTTATGAATTATTACTTTAATTTCCTCATTGTTGGTGAGTTGAACTTTTTCATTTTTGATACTAGTAATTTGATTTTCTTCTTTTGTCTAACCAAAAGTTTATTTATTTTACTATTTTTTCATAAAATTAACTAATAATTTTATTTATTATTTCAATTGTATTCTTGCTTTCCATTTTATAAATTACTCTTTAATTTTTAGAATTTCTAATTTGGTATTTAATTGAGGATTTTTGATTTGTTCTTCCTCTAATTTGTTTAGCTGCATGCTTAGTTCACTGATTTCCTTTCTCTATTTTATTCATGTAAGAAGCTAAAGATATAATATATCCCCTAATAACTGACTTGGCTGGATCCCATGAGTTTTGGTGTGTTGTTTCATTACTACTATTGACAAAGATTAAATAATTAATTATATTTATAATTTTTTGTCTGACCACTCATTCTTTAAACTGAGGTTATTTAGTTTCCAATTCCATGTGATTTTTATTGCATTATAATCTGAAAAGGAAGTATTCACTATTTCTGCCTTTCTGCATTTGATTATCAAGTATTTCACCTTACTCTTATTTCCCAGTATTTTGCTTCTGATTACCACTTTCTACAAGTGTGTTTACCCCCTTACATCCAACCCCTCTCCATTCTTTCCCCTTTCCCTTTGCCTGTTCTTCCTTCTGTTAGTTCCTCTTTTCCTTCCCACTCCCCCCTTTCCCAACTTAATACTTGAAAGGTAAGACAAGGTTCCAAACTCAATTGAGTCTGAGTGTGTGTGGTTTAATCATTCTTTGAGCCAAATCTAATGAGAGTAAAATTCAGGCAGTTTTCACTCCTTCTCCCTTATTCCCCTCTATTGCACCGCTTCATGTGATGTAATTTACCCTATTCCATCTCCTCCATCCTTCTATCTCTTTACTGTCACCCCCTCTTTTTAAGGAGATAAGATTTTTAAATCATTCCATCAGAGTCATGGAAAAGTCATGAGTGTCCATTACTTCTGGCTAAATATATTCTCTCTAATAGAGTTACAATTCTCAAGAGTTATGAGAATCTTTCTTCCAGGTGGGGATATAGTCAACTCAGTCATATTGGATGACAATTTTTTTCTTTTCCTTTTTTAACCTTGTCATGTATCTCTTGAATATCTGTTTGAATTCCAAATTTTCTGGTCTATGAGCTCTGGTTTTTTTCATCATGAAAAGTTGGAAGTCTTCTAGTTCATTAAATATCCATCTTTTTCCCTCCCTGGAAGAGAAGACTCAGTTTTTCTGGATAGTGAATTCTTGACTCCATTACAAACTCCCTTGCTCATCGGAATATCACATTCCAGGCCCTTCAATTTCTTAATGTTCATGCAGCGAGGTCCTGTGTGATCTTTACTGTGGCTCCTTGGTATCTAAATTACTGCTTGCTGGCTGCTTGCAGGACTTTCTCTTTTATCTGATAGTTTTTCAGTTTGACCACAATATTCCTTGGTGTTTTTATTTTGGCATCCCCTTCAGGAAGGGATTGATGTATTCTTTTAATAACTATTTTGTCATCTGGTTCCATGATATCAAGGCAAATTTCCTTCACAATATTCTGAAGTAGTGAACCCAGACTTTTGTCCTCAAAGTTTTCAAGAAGTTCAGGATTCTTAAATTGTCTCCTTTGGATAGTTTCTCCAGATCTGTGGTTTTGCCCATGAGGCATTTTAAATTTTACTTTTACATGTTTTTTTTTCATTTTGCTTGTCACATTCTTGTCATCTCATGAAGTCATTAGTTTCCACATATTCCAAACTTTTTTTAAAGAAGAATTTTATTCATTCACCTTTTGCAACTCCTTTTCCAATTACTTAATTCTTTTTATCTCTTATTGTCTTTTTCCATTTTCCCAATTGTGTTTTTGAGAGGAATACTTTGTTTTTTCACATGTCAAATTGTATTTTTGAAAGATTTGTTTTCTTGCTGCATGATGTTAATTTTCTCTTGTGTTTGATTTCCCAATTTTTCCAACTGATTTTAGACTCCTTCCTGATCTTAACTGAGAAGTCTTCCTGAGCTGGAGACCAATTCATATTCTCCTCTGAAGCTCTAAATCTTTGGATTAGAATCATTGACTTCAAGATAGCTTTTAATCATTTTCCTAGGATCTTGTTTTGGGGAGGAGCTGTTCACAGACCTTTGGTGTTGATATCCCTGGAGCCTTTGCTCACTGGGTTTAGGAACTCCCAGTGGGTTGGTGAGTAACAGGTGCTAGTTACTTTCTCTGCAGTGTTTGTGACCTTGATTTGTAGCCCACTCCCCAGGCTGGGGCAGCAAGTGCAACAGGATCTAGGTTATCCTGGAATAAAGTGAATTGGGCCTATGGGCTAGATAGTTAATTGGCTTAATCCTCAATCAGCACTGGGGAAGATCTGCCACCCAGAGCCTGGGGGATGTGTGGGTGTATGTGAGGCTGTCACTGTATTTGTTCTGGGAAGAGTCACTGTCTCCCATAGGGATGGGGGAAGGGGACTCAACTGGAAACATGGGGACTCTGCTGAAAATATGGAGCTGGCAGCCCTTGTCTTCAACACCAGCCAAGCTGACTGGGTCTAGTTGTCACTCTGGAGCCCTGTTGCCCATCACTCACATAGCCAAAGCTTCTGTGTCTGAGATCTCAGGTCAGTTCCTGGAACTCATCCCACTGCCCATGCACTGACCCTCTGCTCTCTACCCCTGTTCACCCACACTCCCCTGAGACAGACTTTTTGGTAGATGATGTTCTTCTATGTTCTTCTCTGGGTTCTGTGGTTCCAAAATCTGTTAAGAGGTTTGATTCATGTTAGTTCTGAGGCAAAGCCAGGAGAGATTTAGGACAGTACCTGGCTTCTCTCTGCCGACTTGCCCAGATGTGCTCCCTTTTTTTAAAGATAAGCACACCCACACCCCACCGCCTCATGCAAACACACACACACACAATTACTAACACTTCTGGCCTTCATTCATTTTACATTATTGTAGTGAAGACACTGAATCTTGAGAGAGAAAGACCATAGTACAAATCCTGCCTTTTCCTAGTTCCATGATCCTGCAAGTCTCTGGATCAGTTTGTTCTTTTTAAAAAAAGAAACTTCTGTACATAAATTCTATGACTGCTTATAGTTTTAAATGTACTATATTTTTCCCTTCAGAGTCAAACTTCTAGAAAAAGCTATCAATTCTCATTACATCTACTTTCTCTCCTCATTCTTTTCTCAATCCTTCTCAATTTGTTTTTTTTTTGACCTCATCACCAAACTGAAATTTTTCTCTCCTAAGTTATCAATTATCTCTTAATTACCAAGTCCAATGTTCTTTTCTTATTCATCCTTTTTTTTTTATTTCTCTGAAGCAGCTGATGCTTTTGATCATCATTATATTTACATTCTATAGTGAAGAAAGATCTTTTTCTGTCCAAGATTGTTGAGCATGTATCCATACTGTGCCCTCTCTTAACTTTTCTTATCTCAGTATATCTTCTTCAGTCTAGTCAGAGAGCTATGGTCTTTTTGTTTCTTTCCTTCCCTACCTACTTCCCTCCGAAATCATCATAGGCTTTGCACTGTACAAAAATGAATGTCATCTGTTCTTTATTCGGTACTTCACATCCTCATCAACAATTTCCTATTAATCATTTCCAACTGGATGTTCCATAGGCATTTTAATTTCAACCTGTTGAGAGACATTAACTCTTATATTAATAATCAATTATTAATTAGGATTAAGTTTTTTATCTTTATTTCCTTCATTCCCTGAATGAATCTCCCTACTACTTAGACAATCAGATGATAGCTTTTCTGATAGATGAGACTGCCCAAATTCTCTAGATGCATGCTCAGTAATCGTGGGCAGAATAAGATCTTACTTCATTATGGAATATAAAGTAGATGAATTCTTAACTTTGGAAATAATCTGAAGTCATTGCACCTCTCAATTAGCAACCATACTTATGAAGGAGAAACTCAAAGAGAATGATATAGGTAGGGATGTAGTCCTTTGTCCAGATTGCTAGAGGTGGCTGATTCTCATAATTAAGCCACATTCTCCTGAAGAGGAACTGCAAATTTTTCCCATGCTTCCTCAATGATATGAGCAGCTTCCTCATTAATTGTTCAATAATCAAGGTTGATTTTCATCTCTCAGGAGCACCACCTTTCCCAAAATTATAAGCATTCAAAGATCTCCATGGCTTTGTTTTGGTAATCAAGAAAGACCAATGACTGTCATATTTTTAATTATTTTCTAGCCAAATTAATAAATCAATTATTAATTACCTAGAAGCTCTGTCTGTCAGGGATTTCATTCATCTCACTTTGCAAATGATAATAAATCATTCTTTCCCCCAAAATCACATCTGCCTAATTTTCCAATTTGTCTTGAGCCAACCAATTCCATAGAAACTTCACTTACATGGACATAATCCTAATAAAGCCTTTAACCTCTTGCTTAGACAACCATTCTACTTTTCATTGCCTAATCTCCAATTCATTTTCCACAGAACTGTCAAACTGATAATCCAGATAATCTGCTGTGACCATATCATTCCCTTGTCCAAAAAAAGCTTTTATTCAGTATAAATAATATGTTTCTCTATTTGTATTTTAAGCTCCTTTAATAACTGACCCTTAATTGTCATTTTAAATTTATAAGGAACACTTATGGTCTTCTATACATCACATTTGATTTTCCAACATTGTGTCTTTGATCAGCTAGACATTAGTTTATTCTTCAAAGTTCAGTAAAAATATTATCTGGAGATTTTACTGTTTCCACAAACTGCTAACTCTTCCTTCAACAGACGAACTCTAATTGTTTTGCACAAATGTGCACACACAGAGATAAAGAGATAGACAATAGGTAGGATAGATAAACAGACAGACACACATATGTAATGCTTCCATATGAACTATATATGTTTGTACACATAAAAGTATTTATTTACAAATTCAATTTTTACTTTACTGGTTGTTTCCTGATAAAATGCATGCTCCTTGCATAGAAGCATTTTTGCATTTTTGTCATATATCCTAGTGCTTAGAAAAGTGTCTTGAAAAAATAGGTATTTGACAAGTGTTTGTTGATTGACAAAATGATGATTATTTTTCAGAATAAGAATTCATCCAAATAAATGGGCATTATATTTCCAAAGTCTCCTTAAAGAGTGACTCTGCTTCTGGAAACTCCTAAACTTTTACAGAAAGAATGCTCTACTCTGTGCTACTTCTTTGAAATCTCACCAAACAGATGAAATCATTTAGCCTTTTTACTCTAATTTCTCTTGGTGAATAGTCAGTCATTTTCTTTTCATACTCAAGCACTCTGTTAATACTAGGAGGCAAAATTTTTAAATCAAAACTATCTCTTTAAACATGAATTAGCTTTTTCTAGATTGAGTTCTAAATGACCAAATTGAATTATTTGATATGTTGTTTACTAGAATTTTTTACACCCAGCAGATGGAAATGAATTTTTAAATATTCAATATGACCCAATATTTCCCACATTCATGATTTAAACTGTGACAACATTTACAATAGCTTCCATTTCATATTAAATTAAAAATCAATTAGAATAATGTTTGAAGAATAAAGAAAGGTTTAGTGGAATTATTAATATAATATATTAATGTAAGACATGATTTTTATATTTGTGAGTTTTTTGTTCATTTGCTTTTGTAGGGCAATGGGGTTAAATAACTTGCCCAAGCTCACCCAGTAAGTATTAAGTGTCTTAGGTCATATTTGCACTGAGTTCTTCCTGACTCCAAGACTGCTGCTCTATCCATTATACCACCTAACTACCTAGTTTATTTTTGACCAACATCCTTACATAATTGTTTGAAGTATTTATTGTGTTAACTATAGTCAATAATTATAGAAAGACACTTAGAGGTTCAAAACACTTAATATTTTTAATCTATGTCTTATATGGAAGAAAAAACAGTACTACATATAAGATAATACAGTAAATATCCATAGCATTGTCTTGGGAAGCAAGAGACTAGGACCTGGAGGGATTGGGAGGAAGTTTACTTATACAAGAAATGTCACAATTCATAATCATATCATGTCCAGTGAGAATGTTCATAAGGTAGGCATTTATTGAACTTTAAATATTCTATATATTCATATTATTGCTACCATTGGATTTTGATATTCATTTAAAAACTTATTTAAGTCAAATGGGTTAAGTGATTTGCCCAAGGTCACACAGTTAGGTAATTCCACTGTGCCTCCTAACTGCCCCTGCTACCACTGGATTTTAGAGATACAAATCTTCTCCACTAATAAATATAAAATCTTCTCCAATTTTTTCATGTTGCGAATGAAGAAAATGAGATGCTATGACATTGTATCCAATTAATAATATTGCTTTTCTTTTCAAAAAGAAGATATATATTATATATATAATAAATATATATAATAATATATATATATAGAGAGAGAGAGAGAGAGAGAGAGAGAGGAGAGAGAGAGAGAGAGAGAGAGAGAGAGAGAGAGAGAGAGAGAGATAATGAGATAATGCTGGCTAAGAAAGAAGATGAGTTCAACTGCTTCTTTTAATTCACTAGCTGGTGAAAAAATATTAGATTACTGTTAGCAAGTCCTGTGTTCATATACTGCCACTGATGCTTGCTAAGTATAAAAATTATAGGCAAGTCCAAACCTATTTCCTTATTTGGAAACAGAAGCAATAAGATTTTTCAGGAATAATTCATAAAATTCTGTGAGGCTCATATTAGTTAGTGTACACAAATTTTTGAAAGCCTTAGAAAAACTATATAAATTTCAGCTGGTCTTTTGTTCAATATACCATGTTACTTAGTCTCTCCCATACTTAATTCTGCATTGCCATGGAGATTTTCTTGACTCTGAAATCCCTTTGTATATTTCATCTGTTCTCTTTTTCTCACAATCAAAGGATGCCAATTGTCCTCAGTAAAATGATAAGTTTTTGAGAGCAAATTGATCTTATATTCATTTGTATCTCCCATGTCAACTACTGCAGGTTCTAGTATGGGTGCCTCCTCATTGCTTCAAAAGAACACAGTATGTGTGGTGACCTAGGTTTAGGATATCTTTGATTTTCATAGCTATTGGTAGGGATAAATAGATTTTATTGCTGGTTATGCTCTTAGGGATAAATGATGGGTTTATTCCATGAACATCCAGAGTGATGTAGACATTTTTCAGTAATATCTAGCAGTTTTTAATTTAAATATTAATTACCTTTGTTGCAAAAAATATTAATTATGTATCCTTTAAAGTGACAAATTGAAGCAATAATAGATTTTATTTGGAAACATGACAATTAAGAAGCATTGAAGAGGGGGATAAAACATACTTGATTCATTCAAAGAAAATTCTTCATTAGAGTATTAGAGAAAAAAAGTAGACTTCTTTTTGTCCGGGAGGGATATTCTACAATCCCATTGAATGACCAATACAGATTGACTTCCATTTATAGACTAGGCCATGATACCTTAAAGTTCACACACTACATTGGTGAAGATTCATTACTTATTATACTTTGCTGTGAGAGTTATGGAATTTGCAAATGCTTGGAAGAAGAGAGATTCTCGTCTTGATTCCATTTTGGTAAAGAAAAAGCAAGATGGAATATAGTTCACATTCCTAAACTGAGAAAAAGAGTAAGACATCAAAATAATTGAGGTTCCAGTTCTTCTCTAAATTGTTTTCTTCCAAGAATTATTTCCTTGTTTCAGAGATCTGAAAAGAATCTGAAGGCATGCATTTTCTTTACCTACAATGGAGACAAAAAAAACCAGAATGTTTCTCCTCTCAGGCTGTCTCCATCTCTGGTGCTGTCAAAGCCATAAAACAAAATGTAATCAATCTGCAACAATATGGAAAGTCCTATGTTAATGGTCATTCAGACAAGGGATAGACTTATAAGACAATAGACTTTTCTGGAAAAGTTGGAACATTTTTATGATGGTCCAGAAGAAAATCCCAATGGCCAATACTTCTATCTTTAAAAATCTCATATTGATAGGATTATATAATTATAAGGAAGACCAAAACAGTTTTGTCCATGTTAGCAATGTAAGTATATAGAGAAATTCAAAAAAGAAGGATATTTTGTTAAAACATATTTGAAAATCGAATAATAGGGTGGCAGCTAGGTGCCAGTGGATAGAGCTCTGGCCCTGGAGTCAGGAGGACCTGAGTTCAAATCCTGATGCAGACATTTAATAATTCCCTAACTGTGTGGCCTTGGGAAAGCCAGTTAACTGCATTGCCTTGAAAAAAAAACTAAAAAGAAGATAATCAGATAATAAAATTAATAATGATATCTATTTTGTATTTTCGTGCTTTCAAAAATCATTATAGTCCTTCATAAGGAGTATCTCAATTACTCCCCAAAATAGCTCGATAAACTCTATATTAGTAGTAGTAGCCCTCTTCCTACTTTACAGATGAGCAGCTATACAATTTGTACCAGGTAGAAACTATCATTCAGGATTTGAACTCAGACTTCTACCAATTCTAATTCTAACACTACATTAACATGGAGCCTCTAATAAAACTTCCTAATTCTATCACTGATTCTTCTACCACCTCAATTTTATTTATAATTATTTACAATTTATTTACAATTTTATTTATTGTAATAGAATGTTATGGATGGATTTTGATGGGTGTAGTCAGATTGCCAGGAATTTGACAGCTTTTCAATTGACAGTTTACTATTAGAGTATCCTCCAAAGCACACTCAGAGAATGGAACAATGCCACATTATTTAAACCAATTTTAATGGATAAGGGAAGCTTCTTGGAAAGGAAATGTATCAATTCTGGTAGATTATTTCAGTGAACTGTTGGGAGAGTGGCATGTATCAAATGTAATGAAATCAAGCCTATTTACTTGTCAAGTTACATGACTGATATTTTAAGGATCAACAAGCATTTATAAGTACCTTCTGTCAATCAGACATTGTTTTAGGAACAGTTTGGTGGGATCAATCTTCTAATCTTTTATCCTCACAACATTGCTTAGAAAGTATTGAAACCATCTTCCTCACAGACATAAATTACGGAAGGAACTAATGATGCTTGTTATTTATTCAACTTGGTTGAGTTAAAACAGAACTAAAACATCCCATCTCTCTTTCATTCTTGGCTTGTTGAACATAATGTGCAGCTCAGAGAGAGGAGAGTTTCATTCAACAGAATTTAACCACAAAGTTCCTCATTTCATATATATGTGTGGCCTTTTGTTGATTCATTGGGGTGAAATAAATCTTTGGCTAATGTTGAATGTTAAGAATATTTCATTTTATTTCAATATCAGACCCAATATCAGTCAGGCACAATTCAAAATATTGGAGATACAAAGACAGAATTGAAATATTTTCTGTTTCCAAGGAGCTTCCATTCTATCACGGGAAACCTGAGAAAACAAGGGAGATTTATACTATGCTGACTATCACCAACCAAGAAAATATGAAGAAAAAAAATTTAGTCAAGACTCCAATGATCAAGATATGAAGAGGCAATTCTCAAGAGAACTAACAAAATTCCAAATCATTAATATATAGAGCAATATAGATTAAAGAAACTTTGAGGTTCTATATCAAAACTGTTAAACTGACAATAATTATGAGAAAAAAAGGAAAATAAAAAGCTCCATGGGCAAATAGCAATAATTAATAGTGTACAATTTATAGAAGTGTAGTGTTGTACAAACATTTGGAAAGCTATTTGGAATGTTTTCTTTGTTTTCTTATTCAATCTGTCACTCTTCTTTGTACAATTACTTTGATAAGTTATTGGCACTGAAAAAATTAAGAGTTAGGTTTAATTTTTCATTCACAAGACCTTAATGCAATTTTTTTCTTTTCTGCACTTGTATTTTTTATTTTTCCTTCTCTTTGAAGATAATATTTTGTCTCATCAGTTATTTTTGACCACTCATCATAAAATTATTCTGCTTAAAAAAGGGAGAACCAAAACACACAAAGAAAATTATAGATCAATCCCCCTAACGAACATTGATGCTAAAATCTTAAGTAAAATTTTGGCAATGATATTTAAGCAAATTATTACTAAGTTAATATACAATGACCAGGTAGGTCATTGTAGCAAATAGGCAGGGATGGTTCAATATTGGGAAAACATTCAATGTATTTGAACATGAAAATAGTAAAACTAATAAAAATAAAATGATTATGTCTATAGATGGTGAAAAAGTCTGATAAAATATGACATACATTAATATTAAAAATATAAAAAGTTGAGGAATAAATGGAGTTATTCTTAAAATAAGTAGTAGCTATCTAAAACCATCAACATATGTGTATATGTGCATATATACATATATATATATATATATATATATATATATATATAATTTAATGGAATTAAACTCAGTGCATTTCCAATAAGTTCAGGACTAAAACAAGGATGCTCATTACCAACATGACTATTCAATATAGTATTAGAAATGTTAGATTTAGCAATAAGAGAAGAAAAAACAATGGAAGGAATCAGAATTAGCAATGAGGAAGCAAAGTTTTCACTCTTTGCAGATGATATGATGGTAGAGTTAGAGAACCCAAGAAAACAATCTAAAAAAATTTGCTGAAACAAATAACAAATTCAGGAAAGTAGCAGGATATAAAATAAAATATACCCACATAAATCTTCAGTAAATATATATATATTTATTTTTACACCAAGCCCAGGAGCAAGAGATATAAAGAGAAATTCCATTTAAAGTAACTGTAGACAAAATTAATCTGGATCTACCTCTCAAGAAAAATCCAGAAACATTATGAACAAAATTATAAAGCATTTCTCACCCAAATAAAGTCAGATCTAAATAACTGGGAAAAGGGCTATTGTTAATGGTTCTGTTGAGCTAATATAATAAGAATGGCCATTATACTAAAATTTAATTACTTATTCAGTGCCATACCAATCAAACTACCAAATAATTATTTTACCAAGTTAGGAAGAATAGTAACAAAATTCATCTGGAGCCATAGTAGGTCAGGAATAGCAAGTGAATAGATGAAAAAAATGCAAAGGAAGATCACCTAACTCTACCAGACCTAAAACTATGCTATAAAGTCACAGTCATCAAAAGAAAATCCCCTAGAAATAGAATAATGGATCATTGGTTTAGGACAGGTTCAAAAGAAACCACTATGAATGACTACAGTAAACTACTAGTTGACAAAACCAAAGGCATTAACATCTCAGATAAGACCTCACTATTGACAAAAATTGATGGGAAAGCTGGAAAATAGCATGGCAAAACCTAAGCATAGACCCAAATCTCACACCCTATACCAAAATAAGGTCAAAATAGGATCAGAATTTAGAAATAATGGGTGACTCCAAAGATAAATTAATAGAAAAAGGAATACTTCATCTATTTGATCGATGGAAGGGGGGAGAAACTTATCAACACACAAGTATTTGAGTACATTATAAACTACAAAATGGGTGACTTTGATAATATTAAATCAATGCTGACTAAATTAGAAGGAAAGCAAAAAACTGGGAAACAATCTTTACAACTAGAAGTTCTGATAAAAGTGTCATTTCTAAAATATAAAGAAAATTGCATCAAATTTATAAGGTTGCATGTCATTCCCCACATAATTGGTCAAAGAATATGAATAGATAGTTTTCAAATGAAGAAATTAATCATATTAAAAATGGTCCAGGGGCAGCTAGGTGGCATAGTGGATAAAGCACCGGCCTTGGAATCAGGAGTACCTGGGTTCAAATCCAGTCTCAGACACTTAATAATTACCTAGCTGTGTGGCCTTGGGCAAGCTACTTAACCCCATTTGCCTTACAAAAAAACCCAAAATGCTCCAAATTATTAGAGAAATGTCATTTAAAACAATTTATGAGGTATCACCTCACACCTATCAGATTGACCAAGATGAGATAAAGGGAAAATGATCAGTGATGAAGAGGTTGTGGGAGAATTGGGACATTAATGCTTTGCTGGTGGAGTTGTGAATGGATCCAACCTTTTTAGAGAGCAATATGGAGCTATGTCCAAAGTGCAATAAACTGCTCATAGCATTTGACCCAGCAATTGCAATTTTAAGTCTATATCCAGAGGAAATCATAAATATGGGAAAAGTCCCTCATGTTACAAAATATTCATAGCAGTTCTTTTTGTAATAGCCACTAATTGAAAATTGAGGGAATGCCCAACAATTGGGAAATGGTTAAACAAGTTATGGTCTATGAATATTATGGAACATTGTTCTATAAGAAACCATAAATCGTTGGACTCTAGAGAAGTTTGTTATGAGTTACAGGATCTGATGCTGAGAAAAGACAGCATAATCAAGAGAACAATGTCCACATTAAAAAATACATTGTGAAATGATCTGCCTTCATGGAAGCAGCTCCTTTCAGCAGTTCAGAGAGTTAGGACAAACCTATCAGACTGTCTATGGACAATGCTATCCCCATCCAGAGTTAGAAAAACAAAACAAAACAAAACAAAACAAAACAAAACAAAACAAAACATCCTTCAAAAATCTTATGAACATAAATTCACTTTTTTATAAAAAATATCTCAAGTATCTTTTTCCCTCAATTTAATTTTTCATATCAAAAATGACCTATATGCAATCATGTTTATCCAAAATATGTATGGATAATGCTAATCTGACCATTCATTACTGAGGAGAGAGCAGGGGGAAGGGAGGGTGGAAGGAAATTTTGTGACTTAAAAATGTCCATAAATATCTGGATGAATTTTGAATAATTTTCATAAAATATATTTGGAAAAATAAAACATCATTAAAAATATGAAGGCAGGGACTTATGCCCAAGATGGCACAGAGAAGATAGGCAGTGTTCTAAGTGCCAGCACAGGGACAGCAGGAGAGAGAGGTCAGAGAACTGGTCTTAGTTGCAAAGACTCTGGGGAGTGGCAGTTCAAAGGACAAACTTTAACTGCGTAAATCTTTGGCCAGGGGAAAAGGAGCTAAGGGAGGGTGAGTTCCTGCACAGACGGTCACAGAGCATGCCAGGAAATAGACAAGGTGGGCAAGGGACCTAAGTTCCATACTTTTTTTGAAGCCCTATTCCCAGAGGAAATTGTAAAAAACCCCACAACCACCTCCAATCCCTCAGGCTCAGGTATGGGCAACAGAGTCCACTCAGCTGAAAGGGAGATTAACTCCCTGCCCCACCTGGCCCAGCCCATTTTTCAAGGTCAACTCAGACCCTGCTGCTAAGGGCCCAAAACACTCCAGATAGAGCAACTAGGGCCCCCACTGGCAGAGCCTTGGAATTACTAAGCCAAACATCTGAGAGCCAGCATACCCCCCCCAACACAAGTTCCTAGGAAAATGAAGAAAGGCCAGTCTTAAGGTGGACCCATGGAGAAATACTTAAAATAAATAGATTCTAACACAGAAAGATCTAGCACTTCTCATGAGTATATGAATTGGTCTCCAGCCCAGAAAGTCTTCTTTGAAGAAATCAGGAAGGAGTTTAAGAATCAATTGGAAAAACTGGGAAAAGAAACTCAAGAGAAAATTAACACACTGCAAGAGAAAATTAACATCTTGCAACAAAAAAACAAATCCTTGGAAAATACAAAATGAGAATAATTCAGATCCTCAATTGGGCAAATTCAAAAAAGAAAATAATTGTCTCGAAACTACACTTGGGCAAATGGAAAATTCCTTCAAAAATAGAATTGACCAATTGGAAAAGGAGTTGCAAAAAAATAAATGAAGAAAAATCTTCTCCACCTAAAAAAATAGAATGGAATCTGTGGAAACTAGCAACATCATGAGACAACAAGATTCTGTTAAACAAAGTTAAAAGATTGAAAAAATAGAAGAAAATGTAAAACACGTCATCAGCAAAACCACTGACCTTGAGAATCAAGAAGAAACAACCTGAGAATTATAGGTCTTCCTGAAAACATTGAAAAGGAAAAAAAATTCTGGACTTAATATTGCAGGATTTAGAGATGGAAAATTACCCTGAAATCATGAAATCAGAGGGCAAAATAATTATTGAAAGAATACATCAATTCCCTCCTGAAAGAGATCCTAAAAGGAAAATACCAAGGAATGTTGTGGCCAAATTCAAGAACTATAAGATAAAAGAGAAAATCCTGCAAGCAGGCAGAAAGAAACAATTTAAATACCAAGGAGCCATAGTAAGGATTTCACAGGACTTGGCTGCATCAAAATTAAGGGATCAAAAGTCCTGGAATTAGATATTTCAAAGAGCAAGAGAGCTTGGACTGCACCAAGAATCTGCTATCTCACAAAGCTGAGCATTCTCTTCCAAGGGAAAAGATGGACATGCAATAAAAGGGGAGACTTAAAACCATGTCCTGATGAAAAGACCAGAGTTAAATAGAAAATTTGGACATCAAATAGGAGGCTCAAGAGATACATGAAAAGGTTAAAAAAAGGGTAAGAAAAAAAACTGCTATCCAATAAGATGAAAGTGGCTATATCCCCATGTGGGAGAAAGATTCTCTTAACTCTTGAGGATTGTAACTCTATTAGAGATAACAGTCAATATTAGAGTCACTTAGCCAGAAGTGATGGTCAATCATGACTTATCCATGAGACATCCAATAAGATGAAACTGATGATATCCCTACCTGGGAGAAAGACTTTAATAACTCTTGAGAACTGTAACATTATTAGAGATAATAAATTTACTCAGAAGTGAGGGACATCATGACTTTTCTGTGGCTCAGGAAGAATGATTTAAAAATGATACCTCCTTAAAATGGGGGACAGTAAGAAGACAGAAGGATCATTTCAGAAAGGCAGAAACAGTGAATATATATTTCTCAGATCATAATGCAATAAAATTATATGAAATATTGTGCCAGGGAGATATAGACCCAGAAGTAATTGGAAACTAAATAGCCTAATTTTGAAGAATGAGTGGATCAAGCAAGAATTACGGAAAGAATTATTTCTTTTTTCTTTAGATTTTTTCTTTTTATTTAGGTTTTTGTAAGGCAATGGGCTTAATTGGTTTGCCCAAGGTCACACAGCTAGGTAATTATTAAGTGTCTGAGGTTGGATTTGAACTCACATATTCCTGACTCCAGGGCCAGTGCTCTATCCACTGCACCATCTAGCTGCACCCCTAGAAAGAATTATTTTATCCTAAATAATGACAATAATGAAACAACATACCAAAACCAATGAGATACACTCAAGGTGACTGTCAGGAGTTATGTCTTTAAATGCTTATATGAATAAATTAGAGAAAGAGAAAGCCAATGAACTAAATACAGAAATAAAAAATTAGAGAAAGAACAAATTAAAAACTCAATTAAATACCAAATTAGAAATTATAAAAGTTAAAAGAGATATTAACAAAATCAACAGCAGGAATACTATTGAACTAATAAATAGAACCTAGAGTTGGTTTTATGAAAAAAATCAATAAAATACAATACTCTTAACAAATATATTGTTATTTTAATATTGTTATTGACTCTTTTTGTTTTAATTTTATGGATACTTTTATTTTTTTGTTTTTTATTTGTCCTGGGGTAAATTATTTGTTAGTTGTACTTTTCATTTTAGTCTTAACTATCCTTTTTGATTTTTTGTTGCTCTTTCCTAAAGTATATGCAAAAAAATTATACTTTTTTATTTGTTTTTGAGAGGATGCTTCAAAGATCTTGTATCTCTTATATTGATTGCCTATTTTTTCATTGATAATTGGAAACAAGTCTTCGACAGTCTGCAGTTTGGATTAGATTTGAACTCCTTGGCTCTGCAAAACCTATTTTTTTTGTTCTTCTTTCCTTCCAATTTCTAGTTGGTGGGAAATAGTATTATATCATTAAAATTTCTTTATCTTTATATTTGAAGTCTTTCTACTTGTATCTGGAAGATTTTTTCTTATTTTAATTATTAAATTTACCCATTATGTGCATTGGGATTTTCATAAACTGTGCTTATTGATTTCTTTGTTTAAATTTGAATGCATGTGTAGATTTATTTATATTTTTCTATAAGAAATGTATGATTCCTTTCACATACTATTTTATTTTCTTTGTTTAGGCATTCTGAGCAATTATATTTTATTATTTCTTAAAAATTATTATGTTCAGTTTATTTCATTTTATTTACTTCTGAGAGCTCTCTAAGACTTAAACTTCACCTAAACATCCTGCTTTTTAAGTCAATATTTCTTCAGATGTTGATATACTTTCCTTTGTCTGAAAATACTTATTCAATTGTTTGGCCTTTTTATGTTCCATAGTAGATCAACTCCTTTACTTTTTTCATATATTTACCCTTTGAACTATCTTTCTGCAACCAATGTTTTCAACTGAGTGTTCTTCCTTTTATGATCTTACTGCATTTCAGTATTTTTTTCTCTTATAGTCTATGTTACTGATTTTTTGATTCGTTCCTCTTTTAAGGAAGATTTCTTATGGCTAGACATTAGATTATCTCATTTTCTGCCCATTTGGGGGAATTCACTTTTCACTGGCAGCAGTGGTTTGGAATCATAGGATCAGGTTCTTATATCTTTTCTCTGCTAGTTTCCTACAGGTTAAACATGAGGCTGCCAAGTCATTTCCATGTGTCTTTGACGTCCTCAGCTATAAAATAAAGATAATACAATGATTTGTAGTTCCAATTTGATATGGTTGGTATGGGACAGAACTTTGTAAAATGCAAATCATATTATGAAGAGATTAATTAATAGACCATATAGAAATGGTGGCAACACTGGCATGCTTGACTTCCTTTTGTTTTTAGTCAACCTGTGATTTATTTTGGAGCATACCATTCATAAACTCAATATTGCTTTTTACATACATAAAGCTACTTATTCAGTGGTTTTAAGGGAAGATTTCTTTGACATATGAATTGCTCCTACCAATGAACACTCAATAGTTAGTCAATCCAACAACTATTTTATCCCACAGCCCTTGAGATTGGAATGTGTATGAAATCAACTGGTGTCTAAATACAGAAACTAAATTTAACTTGAAACAGAGATTTCATTTTCCTGAACTCATATAAATCTAAACTGAGACTGTTTTATATTTGCCTTCATATTCCATTTTTGAGACTCCTCAGTTCTTTTATAGTCATTGAATAAATACAATGAATATTATATTTCTTTTTCTAGAACTTGATAGCATCAGATGCTGCCATGAGCAGAAGCATTTATATAAGTTTAGAAAATGAAAGAAATGATTTAAAGATATCCTGAACTTTCATAACCCATTTGTTCCTCTGTTTTGCTAATTATTCTAAAGGGTAAAAAGAAGACATATGGCAGTGTTATATGTCTGAGGGTACAAAATGACCATGAATATAAAATCTAGCTAAAAAATCTTAGCCAAATTTGGTTAATTGCACTGGAATCAAATCATTTACAATGTTCAATGGCAAATGTTTCAGAATTATAATGGTCAAAACTTTGTTTTTTTAATGCACTTAACTAATATTATTAACTGAATTAATTATTAACTACAATTATCTCTCATTAAAACATTCATAAAGCAGTTTAATTTATTGCATACTACAATATATAAATCAAGTTTGTATATTTGCATGAAAGTTTGCCTATACTTTATATTCTTATGCACATACACATATATATATATAGCATACTCATATACTATATTTATATGTATAGGCATATATATGTATGTTTGATAAGATACTACTGTCACCAAGAATTATGCTCTTAGGATAAAATATTATTAATCAAAAAATAATCAAAGGATCATCTTACTACTATCTCCAAATAAAAAAGTGACACTTTTTAAGATGATGAATATGTATCTAGTTAATTGAATAACAGTTTCTTGGTTTCTTTGTTATTAGGTAAGTCATATTTGCATGAAAATATAAAGTCATCAGAAATTCTTAAGTACATTTTGCTACTATAATTTTTTTTCACAATTTACTTTAAAGTTTGTAAATAAGAGACAGAAATGAAATGCCCCAATGGTTTAAAAAATTCCTTTTTGAAAATTTCCAAGATGAGACCTGATTAAGTATGCTATTTTTACGGCATTTGCCACTTCAAGACATTTTCCTTCATAGCATTACCTTGCAGATAAAAATCATTGCAGTTTTTCATATAAACCAGGACCACAATATTAGTAGCAGCAGAGAGTGTTGAGGAAGATTATTTGGAATGTTTCATGGTACTAAATGCTCTAGCCAAGCAAACAGGATTTAATCTAAGTATAGTGTGAAATAAAATTCTGTTATTTGTCTTCTCTGGCTAAGCAGGAGAGAAGTGATCCATACCATTTTTCATTTCAGTTTTATCTCTCATTCGCTGGTCTCTTTCACCTCCTTTGGCATCTTTTTCATTCTGGTGATGTTTCTGCCCTAGAACTTTCTCTTCTAATTAGAAGCTCCTTGGTCCCGATTGCCATTTCAAGAAGAACTGAAATATGCTTTCTATAATCCTGTCAAAAATTTTTACTCATCAGTCATTTTTAGTTTATTTCCCAATATCTCTGCCCTAGCACAATTGACCCTAGGTTTCAGCTCACTTTTATATTTATTCTTCTATTAGAATGAAAATTCCTAGAGTGTTTATGTGTGAATGTATGTGTGCATGTGAGCATGTGAGCATTTCTAATACACAGATGCTCATATGTCTATATATAAATCAATATACATTTTGTATATGTGTGTGTGCATTTGTATGCATATATGTGCAATTATATATGTATCTCCAGTATTAAGCATAGTGAGTGGCACAGAGAAATAGAGCTTAATTCTCTCTTTCTCCTCTCTCTCTCTCTCTCTCTCAAGATTATTTCAGTTACTGTGCATAAAGTATTTTGCAACATATAGAACACTATATAAGTTTCAGTTGAAAGTAGTTTTGGTAGTATTAATAGAATGCTGTTCTATCAAATCTAGCAAAGGAATAATTTATCAAGACAATGGGTATTCTATACTGACATTTATTCAATTGTGTTCAGATTTCAATCAGATATATCTCTCTCGTATACTTTATGAATCTATCACTGAGCTGTTGTTTTTTAAATGGTGAGAGAGAAATATATATTTCAATGCTTATTGAGGTTGAAATTTACTTAGGGAGATGACATACCTATATTGTAAAATGAGACTATATATTAAAATATTAACTGTGTTATATGGACAATAAGTAAGATTGTACTTGGATAAAGCAAAAATATGAGAAAAAAGCAGTGGCTCAATTACCAAAGAATTTGTCTAGAGGTGGGGATTTTCTTTTCCATCTTAATGAGAACATTCATGAACATAGTAGGCATTCAATAAATATATATTAAAAAAATTGTATGGTCAGGAAAGAGAGAATGGAGCTTTTTATCAGGAAAAGCATGGAGTAGGAATAAAGAAGTTTGAGCAAGGCCAACACTAAAGAAACCTACTGAAAAAAATTATTTTTTGGTTTTGTTTTAGTTTTTTTTTTTTAGTGAGGGGAAAGGGTGAAGAACATCAGAGAAAAGAGTTTGCACATTATGTCTGGATGGCATAATTTTCATTAAATATTCATTTATTGTCACTTTCACTCTACATATAATAACTGATTGTCTTTCTTCTATATGGATAACTAGAAAACTCATTACAGGGTTATCACATAGCAATGATTTCAAAAGTCTAGTCCTAAATATGTAGTAGAGTGTTAAGTGTTGTGTATAGATAAAGGAAAATTAATGCATGACCTAAACTGTGTATTGGACACCTTTATGTCTTTGAAAGAGTGTCCTGGTTTCACTGGTACCCTGGTTTCTCTGTCTACCAGCTCTCACCCATGAAAAATGGAGTTTCAATAGATGATCCTGAAGTCCTTCATTAGTTTTTTTTAAAGTACACATTATAAACATGCTTAACCTCTTAGGGTTTATAATCTAGATCACTCAACATCTCTGTACTTCTATTTCTTCCACTGTAAAATGAAAAGGATTCCAAAGGTTATCTCAGTCATCTTTCACCACTGGAGACTGCATACCACAAATATTTGATCTTTCAAACTAGAAAAGTGAGATAGGATATTTATATAGATAAATAAAATTTAATTTACATATACTAAAATTAGCAGAAGTCAAATTTACAAGAACAATGTAAAGCGCTATGAGATTTGATTATTGTTAAACAAATTTTTATTTATGGATAATAAGTTGTATTGTATAAAAAGTGAAAACCTATGGTTGAAATTAAATAACACCTTAAAAATTAAACTCTTCTTTTCACAGGGAAAGTAAATAAAAAAGAGAATCCTTTGCTTCTACCAAATGTAATATATTTTGACCAGATTGTCATTTGTATATTAAATAATTACTTAGGAAGTTATAAAGTGTGCAACATACTTTTCTGCATATAACCTGGCTGTCTAGAAAATTTTCTTAGATTTGTGTGACTAACCATATTCTAAGCCTATTACAGGAGTGTTCCCCAATTTAAAAGAACAAATTCATCAGTTCCCTTTTGTGTGTTCTTCTCCTAATTCTTTTTTAGTCCTTTTAGATTAGTAGTTACAGGATTACATTAATTTTAGAAGGTAGCTCTCAAAGTGTCTAATCAATGTGACAGGGCTCACTGTTGAAAAAATGAAGTAAAAAAAGAAATTACACCATGTGCTTTATGAAATTTGGTGATTGGATCCAAATTGTAGTTTTAATACAGCCTTCTTTCATCTGCTAATTGTAATATTTTCAATAATTAGTTGCAATTGAGCCTGAAGGACTCAAATTTGGATTAAACTAGAAAGCTTTTACAAGCATCAGACATAAACAATTATGAATGTCACCAGGATGTATAATCATTCAATGGTTTATTACATTTTTAAAAGGAATAATCTTAATTAGTGTTGCAATTACTGCTAAAGCACATTCTTTCCCAGAAAAAACTCCTAGAAATAACTCCAACATGATTACATTCACATACATAATATAAATCTAGTGAATATTATTATGCATAAGAAAATAAAAATAAATGATCATGAACTTGAGCTTAGAATTTGCCAACAATTTTAGTAAAATATAGAGATCATTGTGCTGGATAGGAAGAAGTTAATTTAGATTCTATTCTGTGAACCTAGCTATCATCAAGATAAGAAATTTTCAAATTTTGTTTTTATAATTATCACCACTGATTATTTTTATATTTTTAGCCACAATCAATCTCTTATATTTTTATTTGCTTCAGAGACAGAAGAATATACTTAATAGAATTCAAGATTTTTGGATAAAATTAAAATACTTCCTTCTCTACTGCATGGCAGCTGTCTCTTCAAATACAAGAAGTCATATCAATCTATGAGGTTTTAGATAGTATGTAAACTCCCTTGAATTTTTTTTTTCTGTAAAACAAGGCAACTGAACTGTCTGACAACTTGTAATCCCTTTTGCACCCAAACTAGTAAATATATTAAGATTTAAAATTGGCAGACCCTTCATTAAATACTCATTTTTGTATTGTTTGGTAATATATTTCATATTTTGAATTCCATGACTTCTTTCCTATACATTAATACTTCAATAGACAAAAAAATTTCAGTGAAGGGAATCATTTAATTATCAGAGATAATTGTTTTGCTTTTTTCACTGCAATTTCTCAGTGAACTTTAATAAGTCTTTAGAAGGCCCACATTTCATACCATATACCAAAATAAAGCAGAATGGCTACAATATTTAAATATAAAGAGTGATACCATAAACCAATAAGGAGAACCAGATCTGTAAGATCTAGGGATAAGGGGGCAGTTTATGATCAAACAGTAGATAGAGAGAATGTTGTAAAATTTAAAACAAATACTTTTGCTTATAATAAATATATTTTTTTGTTTGTACAAGCAAAAGTAATGCTACCCTGCTTAAAAAATTCAGAAAGTAGGGAAACAATTTTCCCAGCTGGTATTGCTGATAAATGTTCATTTCTATAAAATGTAGAAATTTGTAAAATAAAAAAAAGAATGAAGGCCATACACCAGTTATACATTGTCCAAGAATATGAACAGGCTATTTTCTGAAGGCAAAATTAAGGCTATCTATAGTTATATAAAATACCCTAAATCATTGCTGATTGGAGAGATGGAGATTGAAACAACTCTGAGGTATCAACTCATGCCTATCAGATTGGCTAAAATGATTAAAAAGGAAAATTATCAATGATGGAGGATATTTGGAAAAACTGGAGTACTAATTCACTGTTTATGGAATTGTGAACTGAATCAACCATTCTGGAGAACAATTTGGAGCAATATCCAAAAGGAAATAAACTCTGCATACCCTTTGAAAGCAATATAACAACTAGAGTTGTATGCCAAAGGGATCCTTAAGTGGGGGAGAAGACCCAAATGTACAAAAAACACTTTTTTTGTAGCATAAACAATTGAGAAATGAAGAAATTCCCATAAAATAGGGAATGGTTGACCAAATTATTGCATGAATGTGATGGACTACTTTTGTTCTGTAAGAAATCATTTAAGACTTCCTGCTAAGATGGTAGAGAGAAGCAGACACTGTGCTAAGGTTCCCTGGCTTCCCCTCAAAAATAACATGAAAGGAACCTTTTACCAGAAATTTGATCTACAAAACCCAGAAAGAGAAGCTAGGAGAAGAACATATACCTCAAGGTTTGTCTTCCAGGACAGTGGGTGTACCAGAAGCTGAGAGCAGATAGATAGCACAGGGCCAGTGGAAGCAGGGTGAAACCAGAGGATCAGTCTTAGCCCAGAAGGTTTCAGTGAGTGGCGGGTCCGGGTACCAACTTTAGCCTTGGAATCTTTGGCTGAGGGAGCAGAAGTCTGGGGAGTCCCAGCCAGGCTGGAGGGCAAGGTCCAGCACAGATAGCTGCAGAGCATGGTTGGACATTGACCCCAGGACTGGGGTCCTGAGCTCCATACTTTCAGTGGAACCCTCTTCCCAGAACAAACAACAATGCCCCTCTACCTCTTCAGGCTCAGGTGTGGGCAGCAGAGCTCCCTCAACTGAAAGGGAGATTAACTACCTCTCCCAGGGTACAGCCTATTGTTCAAAGCCAACTCAGACCCTGTTGCCCCTCCTCACTCCATCCAGGCCTAGGGAGAAGGGCTCATACACTCCAGAGATACCAACAAGCACCCCCTACTGGCTGGTCCACTTGGAGGTACTAAGCCAAATGAACAAAGCTTCTAGGATATTTAAAAGCAAACCACTGAGAACCAAGCCCTCCTCCAACACAAGATCCAAGGAAAATGAAGAAAGGCCATCAGAAAGGGGTGCCCATTGAGAATTACTTTGAACACACAGATACTAACCCAGAGAGAATTGGAACTTCTGAAGAGAATATTAATCGGTTTCCAGCCCAGACAGACTTCCTTGAAGCAATCAGGAAGGGATTTAAAAATCAATTGGAAAAATTGGAAAAAGATACTCAAGAGTAAATTAACATCTCACAACAAGAAAACAAAACATTGGAAAAATAGAATTGGACAAATGCAAAATGAGAATAATTCTCTGAGATCCTCAATTGGGAAAATGAAAAAAGAATATAAGTCTAAAACTACACTTCAGCAAATGGAAAACTTCAAAAACAGAATGGACCAATTAAAAAAGGAGTTGCTAAAGGTAAATGAAGAAAATTCTTTTCTAAAAAAAAAAGGATGGAATCTGGGGAAATTAATGACTTCATGAGGCAAGAAGATTCTATTAAACAAAACCAAAAGAGTGAAAAAATAAAAGAAAATGTAAAATACCTCATCAGTAAAACCAGTGCACCACAGAATTGATCAAGGAGAGACAACCAAAGAATTATTGTTCTTCCTGAAAATATTGAAGAGAAAAAATCCTGGACTTGATATTACAGGATTTTGTGATGGAAAACTATCTTGATATCATGGAACCAGAGGGCAAAATATCTATTGGAAAAAAAATACATTGTTCTTCTCTGAAAAGGGATCCTAAAATGAAAACATAAGGGAATGTTATGGTCAAATGCCAGAAATATCAGATAAAAGAGAGAATCCTACAAGCACTCAGAAAGAAACAATTTAAATACTAAGGAACCACAGTAAGGATTGTGCAGGACCTGGCTGCATCAATATTAAGGGATTGAGGGGCCTGGAATTAGCTTTTATGAACAAGAGAGCTTGGAATGAAGTCAAAAATACACTACCCAGCAAAGCTGAGCCTTCTCTTCCAGGGGAAAAAATAAACATTTTACTAAGTGGGAGACTTACAACATTTGCTGATGAAAAGAGGAGAGCTAAAAATAAAATTTGGAAATCTAACAGGAGACTCAAGAGACACATGGTAAGGAAAAAAAAAACTAGAGAAAAAAACTGCTATCCATTAAGATGAAACTGGATATATCCCCACCTAGGAGAAGCATTCTCATAACTCTTGAGAATTGTAACTCTATTAGAGAAAATATTCTTAGCCACAAATGGTGGACACTCATGACTTATCCGTGAAATTGTTATCCAATAAGAGGAGACTGGCTATATCCCTACTTGGGAAAAAAGACTCTAATACCTCTCAAGCAATGTAGTTCTATTGGAATATATTTAGCCAGAAGTGAAGGACACTCATGAGTTTTATGTGATTCAGAAAGAATGATTTGAAAATAATACCTCCTTATAAAAGGGTGGGACAGTAAGGAGATGGGAGGATGGAGGAGATTAAATGGGATATATGTCACTACATTTAGATGTCCAAATGACATATTGCAGTAGAGGAGAAGGGAGGAGGTGAGAACCACCTGAATCCTACTTTTATCATTTGGGGCTTAAATTTAACATAAGCAAACTCAGTTAATTAAAGGAAATTAGCTTACAAGCATTAAAAGGGGAAAAGGAGAGGGTAGGAAAAGGGGAAATAACAGAAGAAAGGGAAGGAAGAAGGTGAAAAGGGAAAGGGGAAAGAAAGGGGAGGGTGGGTTTGATACAGAAAGGCAAACATATTGAAGGTGGTTGTTTTCAGAAACAAAATACTGGGAAATATAGATAAAGTGAAAAAAAGGAATATAATACAGAGGGGAGATAGCATGGAGGGCAATAAAGAATTAGTCATTATAACTTTGAATGTTAATGGGATGAACTTAACCTTAAAACGTAAGTGAATATCAGAGCAGATTAAATACCAGAATCCTACAATATGCTGCTTACAAGGAACTCATTTGAAGCAGAGAGATGCATATAGAGTAAAGGTAAAAGATTTGAGTAAAATATAGTTTGCTTCAGCTGAAGTGAAAAAAGCAGGGAAAAGTGGCTGCAAAAATAGATAGCATTAAAATAAATAAGGAAGGAAGTTATATCCTCCTAAAAAGTACCATAGCCAATAAAGTAATGTCAATACTAAATATGTATTCACCAAATGGTATAGCATCCAAATTCTTAGAGAAGTTGAAGGAATTAAAGGAAGACATAGATAGCAAAACTCTAATAGTGGGAGACCTGAACCTCCCACTCTCAGCTTTAGATAATTCTAATCATAAAATAAACAAGAAGGAATTTAAGGAGGTAAATAGATTGTTACAAAACCTAGATATGATAGACTTATGGAGGAAACTGAGTGGGGATAGAAAGGAATAAACTTTCTTTTACTGCAGTACATGGCACTTACACAAAAATTGTCCATATATTATGGCATAAACGCCTAATGATCAATTGCAGTAAGACAGAAATAGTGAATACATCTTTTTCAGATCATAATGCAATAAAAATCACATGCAATATTGGGCCAGGGAGATGTAGACTCAAAAGTAATTGGAAACTAAATAACCTCATTTTAAAAAAATGAGTGGATCGAGTACCAAATTATGGAAAAAATTAATTAGTTCATCCTAAGATAATGACAATAATGAAACAACATACCAAACCTATGGCATGCACTCAAGACAGGGACATATTATATCTTTAAATGCTTACATGAATAAATTAAAGAAAGCAGAAACCAAGGAACTAAATAGGGGAAAAAATTAGAGAAAGAACAAAATAAAAACCCCCAATTGAATATCAAAATTTAAATTCTAAAATTTAAAGGACAAAGTGGGCAAATATCAACTGCTCCTGCATAGTTGAGCTAATATAATAAAAAAGGATAATTCATCCAAATTAAACTACTTATTTAGTGCTCTACTAATCAAAATCCCCAGAAATTTCCTTAATAGAGTAGAAAAAAATGCAAGTAAATTCATATGGAGAAATAAAAAGTCAAGAATTTCCAGGGATTCATTGAAAAAATACAAAAGAAGATATCTTAGCCATACCAGTTCTAAAATTCTATTATAAAGCATCAGTCATCAAAACTGTCTTGTATTGGCTAAGAAATAGAGTGGTGGACGAGTGGAATAGACTAGGTGCAATAGCAGGAAATAATTATATTAATCTGCTGGATGATAAACCCAAAGAGTTCAGCTTTTGGAATAAAAACTCTCTCGTTGATAAAAACTGTTGGAAAAATTGGAAGTTAGTATAGAAGAAACTTAGATTAAACCAACATCTCACACCCTATACCAAGATAAGATCAAAGTGAATACAGGATTTAGACATTAAAAACAATATTACAAGCAAACTAGAAGATCAAGGGCTAGTTTTCCTGTCAGATCTATGGAAAGGGGAGCAGTTTATGACTAAGGAAGAGATGCTGAACAGCACTAAAAACAAACTAGATGATTTTGATTACATTAAATTGAAAACCTTTTGCATAGACAAAACCACTGTAAACAAGATTAAAAAAACGTGGTAAACTGGGAAAAATCTTTACTACTAATGTTTCTGATAAATGACCCATTTCTAAAATATACAGAGAACTGAGACAATTTTTTTTTAAAAAATGCACTCCCCAATTGACAAATGGTCAAAGAATATGCAAAGGCAATTTACAGTTGAGAAAATCAAAGCTATCTATAGTCATATGAAAAATTGTTCTAAATCAGTACTTATTAGAGAAATGCAAATTAAAGCTTCTCTGATATACCACCTCATAACTCTCAGATTGGCCAATATGAACAGAAAGGACAATTATCATTGTTGAAAGGATTGTGGGAAATCTGGGACACTATTACATTGTTGGTGGAGCTATGAACTCATCCAACCTTTCTGGAGAGAAATTTGGAACTATGCCCAAAAGGCAACAAAAAAAGTGCATACCTTTTGTTCCAGCAATATCACTATTGGGTCTATACCCTGAAGAGATGATGGAAAAAGTGGGAAAACATCACTTTTGTACAAAAATATTCATAGTAGCTTTGTTTGTGGAGACAAAGAATTGGAAATTAATGAATGTCCTTCAACTGGAGAATGGCTTAACAAACGGTGACATATGTAAGTAATGGAACACTATTGTTCTATTAGAAACCAGGAGAGATGGGAATTAAGGGTAGCCTAAAATGATTTGCATGAACTGATGCTGAGTGCCATGAGCAGAACCAGAAGAACATTTTACATCCCAACAGCAACATGAGAGTGATGATCAACCTGAATGGACTTGCTTATTCCATCAGTGCAACAATCAGGCACAATTTGGGCCTATCTGTGATGAAGAACATCATCTGTATCCAGAGAAATAATTGTGGAGTTCGAACAAAGACCAAAGACTAATACCTTTAATTTTAAAAAAAGTTTTCTCATTATGCAATTTTGCTATCTTTTACTTTATTTTTCTTACTTTCTCTCTCATCACATTCCAATTCAATCAATGTATACCATGAAAACAATGCAAACACTAACACAGTGCCTTCTGTGGGGGCATGGGGGTAGGGTTGTAAGGTTAGGGGAAAAATTGCAAAATTCAAAATAAATAAAATCTTTCTCTTATTTAAAAACAAAAAGATCATTAGTAACCAGATGTCAGAAACTCCAGGAGAGCTATGCATAAGTGATGCTGATTGAAGTGATAAGTAACAGGAGACTATTGTACATTTTAACAGTAACATTGTGTGATGATCAGTTATGATGGACTCAGCTCCAAGGACCAAGGATAATTCTAAAAGACTTGTGATGGAAAATGCCATATACATTCAGAAAAAAGTGATGAAGTCTTAATTTGGAGTAAAGAAACTATTTTTATCTTTTAAAATTTTTTCTTCTTTTTCATCTTTTTTCTTTAGTTGTTTTTCTTTTATCACAATATGACTAATATGGAAGCTTATTAAACATGATTGTATGTGTAGATCCTATGTCAGATTGTTACTGCCTTTGGGAGGGGTAAGGGAAGGGGGATTGGTAGAAGAATGTGTAACTCGAAAGCTTCCGATGAATGTTGAAAACTATCTATGCATGAAATTGAAAAAATAAAGAAAAAATGACATTCAGTGATCTAGAATAATTCCTATTTCTTTAATATTTCAAGGAAACCATTCATCCACCAAACTATTGATCCTTATCTCTAGGTTTCCTTTAATAACTTCTTTCCTATTCTCATTTGTTCAAATTCATATTTTCTAAACCTTATTTTACATGGAAATTATCATTGATAGCTTGCCATCTCCTACTTGTACACACCATTGTTCATAGAACAATTTGCGTTTTTAAATTCTTTTGAGAATGTGAAGTTACATGACTATCAATCAAATCAGAATAAGAAAAAAATGACATTTTAAAGAAGTAACTATTTTGTATAATTTCTTTAAAATGAATAAAAAAGATTGTGAAAATTTCCAAAGTAATGTTGCCTAATTTTTACTTTTGTTTAACTTTAGTAATACTTGATAGTCTGTGACACTTATCCAACATATAGCATTTTAAAACATATACCAACCTAAGATAAATGAATATATGTTTTTCTCTTCTTGACACTAGTATAAGGATTTTAAGAATCTTGAAAACATTTTTCTTTTCTTTTTGCAAGGCAATGGGTTTGAGTGACTTGCCCATAGTCACAAACCTAGATAATTAAGTATCTGAGGTTGGATTTGAATTCAGGTCCTCCTGACTACAGGACCAGTTCTCTATCTACTGCACCACCTAGCTGCCCCAAAAAATACTTCTATGACTGCCACTGAAGAATTTTATTCACAGAAGTAATTATATACATGTGGGAACACAGGCTATTCTAACGAACTGCCACCTGGCAGGAGTTGGCATGCCACCCTTAAAAAAAAGGTGTGCTGGAGTCCTTGGGAGCTGGATATTCCGCCTCACAGACCAAGGGCACAAGACACAGCTGTGTGTTACCCCGCCCCCAACATACCCCTTATCCTGTAACACAAGACACTGCATGTTCACACTGCTTGTGCACCCCCACAATTACCTCATTTTCTTTGTTCTAACCCAGAAGACCTAACAGTATATATGTAATAGCTAAGCAGTAATACAATTGAGCTAGAGGCATATAAGGCAGTGGTGGCTTGACTCCTTATTCTCAGCTCCCCTCCAGGAGGGAGGTCATCGCTATGGGCCCCAATGTGAAGCAAGCCATAACATATACATTGTAAGGAATATTGTATATAGAAGTTACTGGCATGTCATTGGCATATCTAATTCATCATCGATGGCTACAAATGAATGACAATTTTGTAGTAGATTTTGAGTAAATACCAACCTAATGAATTTGTGCTACTAAAGAATATGCCATAGTCATCCAAAAAGATAATTTTATGATAATTTTTAATCAATAGTAACACACATAAATATTCTGACTAAAATATAGAATTAAACAGGCCTTTTGGTTTACAAACTCAGTAAAGAAAAAGAAATGCAAAAAGTAAGCATAGTTATGTATTAGGTAAATAATAAATGTGTTGTAAATAGATGATAAGGCTCTATTTCCCCTTTAAAATACAAAGTCATTTTTGGATTGCCAATAGAGTAATGTATGGGAATAAGAAGATTTGCTAAAAAATGGAAGAAAACAAAGTGATGTGCCAGTCATGTTAAATTCTATAAGACATTATTTTGGATTTTTCTTGACAGACACTAAGGGAGATAGCCAATTTGTTTTCCAGTTCATTTAATATATGATCAAACTGAGGCAAACAGTGACTTATGTAGGGTAACATAACTAGTAAGTAGCTGAAACTGTATTTGTATTTAGGTCTTCCTAATTTCTGGACCAGTGTTCTATTCACTGAGTAAAGAGAATTTTACACCATAGACAATTTAAACAAGGAGGTGCAGAAGGGTTATGAAAGAGAACTCTGGACCAAGTTTATAATATGCAGCCTAATCTAGGAAAGGGGGGGATAGTTTTATGATTCTGAGTTAAAATGGAGACCATAAGAAGCTTATTTTCAGAAAAAGAAAATTTTTAAAGACATTTTTAAAGAAAATTATTTTAAAAGGTCATTAAAATCAACAGAGAGAGAGAAAAACAAGTTTAGTAAATAGAATATTAAATATTAATGATCTAATTGAATCATTATGTGATAGGAAATTGCAAAATACATACCAAATATTTAACACAGGGAGAAGCAAAAGAACTGGAAAAAAATTATTAATTCTTCAATTGAGCATCTCTATTCCCTTAAAAAGGTAGCAAGTATGAGTCAGAAAAAGCAAAAGTAAAAATAAAGTTTGTCAGTAGATACAATCAAGGAAATTTCATTATACTACAGTAAAATAAAGAATGAAATAAGAAAAATTAAATCTTAGAAGGAACAAAATAGAAAAGAAAAATATTGCAATTCAAAGCTATCTATAGTCATATGAAAATTTGCTCTAAATTATTATCAATCAGAGATACGCAAATTAAACTGTTTCTGATATGCCACCTCACACTTCTCAAATTGGCCAAAAAGATTGGAGAGGAAAATGGTCAGTATTGGAGGGGATTTGAGAAAATTGAGACACTGATGCATTACTGGTGGAGTTGTGAATTTATTAAACCTTTCTGGAGAGTAATTTGGAGTTATGTCCAATGGGCAATAAAAATGTGCATACCCATTACCTACTGGGTCTGTATCTTGAAGTGATCATGAAAAGGGTACAAATCCCTCAAGTACAAAAATATTCATAGCAGTTCTTTCTGACAGTGGCAAAGAATTGGAAATTGAGGGGATGACCATCAGTTGGGGATTGGCTGAACAATTATGGTATGTTTATGATGGAACATTATTGTCCTTTAAGAAATCATGAGGGATGGGATCTCAGAAAAGGATGAAAAGACTTGTATGACTTGAGTTAGATGAGCAGAACTAGAAAAACATTATATACCTTAACAACAAGATGGGGTCATGATCAACCTTGCTGGACTTATTCTTTTCAGCAGTATGAAAATCAATAACAGTTTCAAAAGACCTTCAGTGGAAAATGCTATCTATATTCAGAGAATGAACTGTAGATTTTGAATGAAGGCCAAAGCTTATTATCTTCAGTTTTTTAAAGTTGTCTTATGTATTATGTCATTATTTCCCTCTCTAATGCATTCTTTTTTTTTCATTTGGATCTGATTCTTCTCTAATAACATATTCAATATTGATCTACATTCAACATGGCTATAAATGTAGAGTATATAATCAGATTCCTTTCTTTCAGGCAGAGGAAGAGGATGGGGAAGGACTGAAAAATTGTAAAATTCCAAACCTTGGGGAAAATGGTTAATAAAAACTACATTGCATACAGTTAGAAAAACAAATAAATAAAATATTTTTAAAAGAATGACCCTCAAAAACTCCAGTTAAATTAAAATGATTACTATCAATTACATAACTGAATGTTGCATTGAATTAATAGCTGTATGAATTTTTGAGATATATTTTACTGCATTACAGTAAAATAACAACCATTCTTCCTCCATCAAAAATACAAGAAAGAAAAGTTTTGGAAATCTTATAATCCACTATGGAAAATAATCAGCTTACCAAAATCTACAAAGTTCACTCAATTGAGTGAATGCAGAAAATACACAAAAACGGCATAGAAGAATTCTAACAATTCTAACCAATTCAAGTGTTATGTGAAAATATTAAGGCAAAGAAACATATCTTAATATAATTTTGAAAAATTGAAAATTGTTTAAAATAGCTGTTAGTCTATAGTTAGAATTTTAAAATGAATATAGAACCATTAGATATTGTATAACTTGAAATGTCATAAAGAAATATAGTCCAGGGGAGGCTAGGTGGCACAGTGGATAGAGCACCGGCCCTGGAGTCTGAAGTAATCGAGTTCAAATCCAGACTCAGACACTTAATAATTACCTAGCTGTGTGACCTTGGACAAGCCACTTAACCCCATTGCCTTGCAAAAAAACCCCTAAAAAAACCCCAAGAAATATAGTCCAAATTGTGACCAAGTCTCAAAGTTATACAGAACATTTGAAAGCAAAGGAATAGATGTCCAGAAGACAAAATTAATGGGAAGATTGAAGAGGAAAAAGCCAAGAAAAATGAGGTAGCCATATTTAGCTCCAATCATTGATTTTATTTACTATAATATTAGAAACTAGTATCATAATCAATCAATTATTATATGCCAGATATTGTATTAAGCACTGGAAATAGAAAAAGAAGGAAAACATACTTTGTCTTCAAGGTATTGAAAAGTATAATGAAAGAAAGTCTCAGTAGAGGAATACGCATGGAAAAATTGAGAAAAATTTAGCATTATTTTAATGATATTCTCATAAATTAAAAATCAATTCCAATAAAAATTCATTTAATTCAGTTGTTAGAGGAAAAAAAGTTACTAAAGAATAGATTAATTTTTATAACTTGCAATAAAGATCAAAGAAACATTTTTAAGTAGCATTTACATTAAGACACAGACATTACTTAATAACAATCTCAACCTATATAAGATCATCTATCAAATCATAATAACACATAAAGATAGGACTAAATAATGAGATATCCGGTGACTTTTAGATGAATCATTTTAATTTTTTAATGATAATAGCCAAAATTAATGTCCATATTTAATATATTTCCAAGTACAATGTTAAGGAATTTCTTTACAAACTAAATTGTTGTATAGAATTAAAAAGACCAAATTTATCCAGGGCATACTGAATTTTTCCCCAAAAGCTGAAGAAATAATCAAAGATTTTAAAATATCTTGACAAATAAAACATTATATCTAAACAATTTATTGTGAAAAGAGAAAGACAGATCGAAATGCAAACATTGAGAGATATATACATATACACAGAGTCAAAGATAATTTGAATTCTGAATAAAATATGCAAATATTTTGCAAAAATAATCATTTACAATCACAACAAAAAATCACAGGGAGAATAAGAAGATAGTAAATATAGATAGATAAAAAATAAATATATTAGAGAAAACAAATGAGACTTGGGGTACTTTAAGGAAATCTAAAGAAGGCATTTTATGCATTTATTGAAAAATATATTAATCAAGACTAAATAATTGAAAAATCTAAAAATAATTACAATTCTATTAAACACATTCATAAGTACATACATATATGAATTCAATGATGATATGGTAAAATATAGTGTGCAAATTATTAGCAAAGTTTTTTATACCCATCATTTCCAATGACAATCAAACTTTTGTATATTTCCTTTTAGAGTGGCATTTTGTGTATTATCCAGATTAATTCCATGATATATTCAACAGGTCAGGGTTGAGTTAGAATAATCACATTTTCCTTGACTTTGTGAAATGTCAATTTGTATCCCTTTTCTCTCTGTTTTAAACTTCAGGATGAAGAATAAAATTTATGTCATTAAAATTCCTTCAACCACTTAATTCTCCCACATGAGTATCCTCCCTGACTTTCTTATGCCTTACAAGTCACCATATACTCTGTAATCAGTTGCATAGGTTTCTTTGCTATTATTTGTTATTCAATCTTCTAACTTCATGTATTTTCATTGACTCTCCCTTCTCATTTTTCTCATCTCAATCTCCCTGACTTCCTTCAATATCCAGAAAATATTTCACCTTTCCTCTTCCTCTTAATTCTAGCATTTAACCTCTGAGATTATTTCCAATTCTTCCTGTATATAATCTGTTTCTACTTTATTTTTTTAATTTTGTCTTTCCCATTACACTGTGAGTTCTTTCAGAGAAGGGACAATCTTTTAGATTTCTCAATATTCCCAACTTTTAGTACATTATCTGAAGTGCTCATTGTCTAATGAAATAAACCCAGATATTTCTTTATAAAAGCAACTGATCAGCAATATGATTGATAAAATTATTAATCATTTCCTGTACTTTTTTTTTAAAATTTTGCAAGGCAAATAGGGCTAAATGGCTTGCCCAAGGCCACACAGGTAGCTAATTATTGAGTGTCTGAGGCCAGATTTGGACTCAGGTACTCCTGACTTCAGGGCCAGTTCTCTATCCACTGCACCACCTAGCCACCCCCATTTCCTGTACTTTAACATATAATGTATTTTAAGTTATTACATCATTCTATTGTTTCCAATGAGCAGAGCCTTCTGACACCCTTTAAAGAAAATTTTTATCATGTTTTATTACTGTAAACTTCAACTTGGTTTTGTGCTAAGTAGCACAGACAGGAAATTCATATATTTCTGAGTAGTCAGCACTCTATAAGCCCTTAGTGTTTTTCACTTAATTTCATTGGTACCAGTTTTCCGCCCAAACATAATTTTCACAGCCATAATCATCTAACTCAAAATCTTTCTGCTTCTATACATTGGAACACAATCTAATCCTTTTTAACCCCTCATCATAGGTCCATGCTATATCATTTACTTTCTCCTTTACTATTTTTCTCACTTTTCAACTGACACTCAATTATTTTCCCTATGCTGACATATAACATCCAAGACCTAGATCTGACATTTTCATACCAAAATATAGTGAGTGATAGGACACATAAAAACATAAAATGTCTTGATCCTCTCTTTTTATTTGTTTTTGTATTCTTTGGAATTGTTAGCAATTACTATGAGCTATTATCACATTCCACACAAGATTATCTGTCTAACAAATCAAACAGTGAGTTATTCTTAAACCCCAACTAAATGTCTGCTAGGTGATATTGTAGATAGAATGTCCAGTTGGAGTTGATAATTCTCCACTTTCTGAGTTCAGGTCTTACCTCAGACATTTTATTAGCTGTGAGACTTTGAACAAGTCATTTAACCCCACATGTCTTAATTTCATTGTTGATAAAATAAGCTGCCGAGGAAAATGGAAAACCCTCCAGTATCTTTGCCAAGAGACCCCCAAATGGGGTCATACAGAGTCAGAAATGATTGAAATCAAGTGAACAGCAACTAGTATCAATTTTGGAGTTATACTCTACAGACAGAAACTAAATGAATGAAGTAATCCATAATGGCAAGAAGCTTACAGTCCAACAAGAGGAACAATTGAGTGGGACAATGAAATGACCCAGTGGTCCCTTAAGTGGATAGACCCTTAAGTTTGGAAGACAGGAATTTCAGTTGGACCTCACATACTTAGTAGCTCTGTGACCCTAGATAATTCACTTTATCTCAATTAGCATTAGCTTCTTCTATAAAATGGGGAATATAGCAACTAACTCTCAAGACTGTTCTGAGGATCAAATATAATAACTGCAAAGTGTGTAACGCAGTACTTGGCATATTATAGTTATTGTTGCTACTGTTATCATCATCATCATTATTAAACAATCCCAGAATTTAATCATTTCATTATTGTTGAGGTAGATAAATGGATAGACTGATGTGTGTAGATGGATGACAGAGATTCGTAACATCCCCACATATAAACATGCATATGTATATTTGATAGGTATAAATGTATGTATAATATATATATATATATATATATATATAATCCTGTAAGTATTATGTACAGATTTATTATGTATGTATATAATATATATCAAACCATACATTGTCATATATGTGTGTGGATTTATTTGTAATTTTGAATTTGACTAATTACCTCTTCCATAATAATCTAGGTTTGTTTCCATTTAACCAATACATGTATTCAATAAGGCTTTTCTGGAAATCTTTCGTTTGGTACAATTTACCAGAGTTTACACTCTGGAAGCAACCCCTTTAACAATTCAGGGTCATCGGCATGCTAAAATGAGGTATAGAAATATAATGTGTCTGACTTCTTTCTCCATATTATCTATAGTTATGATTAATTTTTTCTCCATTGTTGAAATAAAGTATACAGATTAAGATTAAGATTAGAAAGGAAAATTAATTGACCCAAAGAGACAAATATAAATTCATGGTTAAGATCTCAAGATAATAGAGGTAGTAAAAGAAAGGTCATAGAATTGTAGAAATGCAATGTTGGAAAAGGACCCCCAGAGTCAGCTAATGTAGATTATAAATATAAAAGAATTCCTTCAATAACACATTCATCATGTGGTCATTCAGTTTTTTTTTCTTCCAGTGAGAATCCATTACTTTCAAATGGAGCCCACTTTTGGATCCTCCAGCCAATTACTAACAAGCTTTCTCTCTGTACATCAAGCCTCAATTTGTCTTTTTTCAAGCTTCACTGATCATTACTGTTTCTTTCCTGAGGGATCAAAATAAAATCTCAAACTTTTTCCAGTATGTTTCCTTCAATTGCTTCAAATCAACTCTCATTCTTGATCCTCACCTGATTTTCCCCATTCCTATTTCCTCATATTCTCCAGTCTGAGGATCCTCATTTTCATTTTCTTAGAGTATGAGTTTGAAGACTTTTGTTATGCAAGGTGCTCTCATCTGAAGGGATATGAGGTTATGGGGAGCGATGTCAGGAAATATTGTTAGTAGGTGATAATTGTTTGAGATCTTCCTGATTAAGGATTGCGTACCTAGGGACTATTAGCACTATAAAATATCAGCTATTTAACGCCATATTGACTTTAACTATTTAAAGTAAAAATAATCTTTTTCAGGCCATTATTTATATCTGATCCTATGCAAATATATATATACACTTACATAAATGGTATCATATATCTTTGCCCTATGACAGATTATTATGATTCCCCACTTTTGCTCATTATGTCTCTTGACATTATAAATTGTTCAACAATTTCAAACACAAAATATTATTAATAAAATCAAAGATTCCTTCAACAAGCACTTATACAAAAAAGTCTAGACATTGTACTAGGAATCAAGAATATAAAAAATAAAATGAAAATTATACCAAGGGACCTAAATTCTTCAAGAGTATCATAGATTTAGAAATTTAAAAAAATCAGATATCATTTAATCCAAGTCCATTTGTTGTAGATGAGAAGTCTGAGGTTCAGATATTTTGAAATATTTATCCATGGAAACACAACAAGAATTTTATGTTGGATGCAAATAGAACACACCCTATCTTTCAAGGCAAACAAATTTTCCCAAATTTTAAGATCCAGAGGCAGGATTTTTAGACCAGTTTCTCCTTCCTTCAATTTCAGGACTTTATCCACTAGTGCCTGGAAATTCATTTTTGATTTAGAAGAATTCCAAAAGATGACAAGAAGCATTGATGGTCAATCTCACTTTGTCTTATATTCTTCCTGAATCCTTCCTTTTTTTCTAAATATCTATTTGGAAGAAATGACTCACAATAGTTTATTAATGTTTAACCATGCTTCACACAGTCCAAAAAATGTTATAACTTTCCTTTGACTAAGATTCACATGTTTTGTTTATCAGAGTAGAAATAAAAATATGCAACACAAATTGAATGCTGAAGGCAAAAGAATTTGTCATTCCAAACACAGATGCATACATGGAGGAATTCTGTAATCAGTCACTGTTTGCTAGTCTGTATCAAAAAGCTGGAAGTGAAAAGTCAAAGGCACAAGATGAATCTTTAGAGTCAGAAGAGACTTGTGAAGATTCCAGATCCCTTTATTTTATAGAGGAAGTTGATTTTAGAACCAGAGATATTAAATCCTTTGTCCACAGTTGTATAGAAAGTAAGGGGACAACACTGAGAATAATTCAGGATTCCCAATTCCTAGTTCAATGTTTTTCCCTATATTCAATTGCTTTCTATTGATCATCTTTATCAGTAGACATCCCAGGCTTCTTTTAATTGCTAACTAAAATTCCACTTTCTCATGTAAATATTTATCAACCCCTCATAATGTTAGTGTTCTAGAATTATCTTAATTATTTCCATTTTTAAATATAATTTCTTTGGAAATATTTACTTGCTTGCAGCCTCTTCACAGTAAAATATAGAACAAGGACCTTCTTTTGACTCTTTTTTTCATGTATTTCTAGCTCTAGGAAGAAAGCTAGGCAAATGGTATGTTGTTCAATCACCTTTTGATCATGCCCTACTTTTAGTGAACCTGTTTATTGTTTACTTGGCAAAGAAATTACAGTGGTTCACAATTTCCTTGTCCAACTCATTTTATATTGGATAAAATAGAGGGGAAAGGGAGTTAAGAGACTTGACCAGTCATAGCTAGTAAGTGTTTGAGGTCAGATTTCAACTCCAGAAGATAGGTCCTTATGACTCCAGTCTGGCACTCTATTCTTTATGTTAGTTATCTGCCAGGAGGAGTTTAATAAGTACCTTTTGGTTCTTTTTTTTAAATTTTAAAGCTTTTATTTATTTTGAGTTTTACAATTTTTTCCCCTAATCTTACTTCCCTCCCCCCAACCCCCACAGAAGGCAATTTGCAATTTGCCAGTCTTTACATTGTTTCCATGGTACACATTTATCCAAATTGACTGTGATGAGAGAAAAATCATACCCTTAAGAAAGAAAAATAAAGTAAAAGAGAAAGAAAGACTATATAATAAGATATCAGGTTTTGTTTCTAATATAAAAGGTAACAGTCCTTGGCCTTTGTACAAACTCCACAATTCATCTCTGGATACAGATGTTATTCGCTATCACAGATAGCACTAAATTGTCCCTGATTATTGTATCGATGGAATGAGCAAGTCCATCAAGGTGGGTCAACACCCTCATTTGCTGTTAGGGTGTACAAGGATTTTCTGGTTCTGCTCATCTTGCTCAGAATCAGCTCATGCAATTGCCTCCAGGCTTCCATGAATTCCCATCCTCTTGGTTCCATGACATACATACACCACAGTTTGTTAAGCCATTCCCCAACTGAAGGACATTTTCTGAATTTCCAACCGGTTGCCTCCACAAATAGGGCTGCTATAAATACTTTTGGACAAGTGATGTTTTTACCCTTTTTATTCATCTCTTCAGGCTATAGACCCAGTAGTGATATTGCTGGTTCAAAGGGTATTCACATTTTTGTTGCCTTTGGGGCATAATTCCAAATTTCTCTCCAGAAAGGTTAGAAGAGTATACATCTTTCACCAACAATGTATTAGTGCCCCAGATTTCCTGCATTCCTTCCAACATTGATCATTGTCCTTTCTGGTCATATTAGCCATTCTGAGAGGTGTGAGGTGGTACCTCAGAGAAGCTTTAATTAGCATTTCTCTAATAAGGAATGGGTTAGAGCAATTTTTCAAATGACCAAAGATTGATTTGATTTCTTCATGTGTAAATTGCCTTTGCATATCTTTGACCATTTGTCAATTGGAGAATGACTTGTTTTTTTTTAAAAATTTGACTCAGTTCTCTGTATATATTAGGAATGAATCCTTTGTGAGAAATACTAGTTGTAAAGATTGTTTCCCAGGTTACTTCATTTCTTTTGATCTTGGTTACAGTGGTATTTGTCTCTGCAAAAGCTTTTTAATTTAATGTAATCAAAATCATCTAATTAGTTTTTAGTGATATTCTTCCTCTCTCTTCCTTGGTCATAAACTGCTCCCCTTTCCATATATCTGACAGGTAAACTACTCCTTGATCTTCTAGCTTGCTTATAGTATAGTTTTTATGTTTAAATCCTGTATCCATTGATCTTATCTTGGTATAGGGTGTGAGGTGTTGGCCTAATCTAAGTTTCTTCCATAATAACTTCCAATTTTCCCAGCAGTTTTTTATCAGAGTTTTTAATCCCAATAGTTGGAATTTGGGGGTTTATCAAACAGTATATTACTATAATCATTTCCTGCTTTGTACCTGGTCTATTCCACTGGTCCACTGCTCTATTTCTTAGCCAATACCAGACAGTTTTGATGACTGATGCTTTATAATATAATTTTAGATCTGGTAGGGCTATGCCATTTGCTTTTGCACTTTTTTTCATTGAATCCCTGGAAATTCTTGACTTTTTATTTCTCCATATGAATTTACTTTTCCCTAACTTATTAAAGCAATTTTTTTTTAGAATTTTGATTTGCAGGACACTAAACAGGTAGTTTAGTTATGGTAGAACTGTCATTTATATTATATTAGCTCAACCTATCCATGAGTAGTTTATATTTACCCACTTATTTAAAACTTATTTAATTTGTGTAAGAAGTGTTTTGTAATTGTTTTCAAAAAAGTTTCTGAGTCTGCCTGGGCAGATAGACTCCCAGGTATTTTATATCATTCGAGGTTACTTTGAATGGGATTTCTCTTTCTAGTTGGTATTGCAGTATCTTCCTAGGAACATATAGAAAAGCTGAGGATTTATGGGAGTTTATTTGATATCCTGAGACTGTTAAAGTTGCTAATTGTTTTTAGTAGTTTTTAGATGATTTTTTGGGCTTCTCTAGGCATATTATCATGTCATCTGCAAATATTGAGAGTGTCTCTTCCTTCCCAATTCTAATTCCTTCAATTTCTTTTCCTTCTCTTATTGCTGAAGCTAGCATTTCTAATAAATATTGTATAGCAGTGGTGATAATGGGCATCCTTGTTTGAATCCTGATCTTATTGTGAATGCCTCTAGCCTATGCCCATTACCTAGAATGCTTGTTGATGGTTTCAGATAGATACTGTGTATTATGCTAAGGTACAGTCCATTTATTCCTACACTCTAGTGTTTTTAGTAGGAATGGGTGCTGAATTTTGTCAAAAGCTTTTTTCAGTATCTATTGATATAATCATATGATTTCTGATAGGTTTTTTATTGACATAATTAATTATATTAACAATTTTTCCAGTATTGAACCATCACTGCATTCCTGGGATAAATCCTACTTGATCATAATGTATTATCTTGGTGATAACTTGCTGTGATCTTTTGCCAAGATTTTATTTAAGATTTTTGCATCTATATTCATCAGGGAGATAGGTCTATAATTTTCTTTCTCTGTTTTAACTCATCCTGATTTAGGTATCAGCACCATATTGGTGTCATAGAAAGAGTTAAACAGAGTTCTGTCTTCATCTATTTTTCCAAAGAGTTTATATAGAATTGGAACCAATTGTTCCTTAAATGTTTGATAGAATTCACTTGTGAATCCATCTGGCCCTGGAGATCTTTGCTTAGGGAATGCAATGATGGCTTGTTGGATTTCTTTAGGTATTTAATCCCCTCTTCATTTAACCTGGGCAACTTATATTTTTGTTAATATTCATCCATTTCACTTAGATTGTCAAATGTAAATGATAGAGTTGGGCAAAATAATTCTGAATTATTTCTTCAATTTCCTCCTCATTGGTAGTGAGTTCACCTTTTACATTTATGATAATAGCAATTTGGTTTTCTTCTGGTTTTATTCACATTGAACAGAGGTTTATCAATTTTATTGTTTTTTGCTTCATAAAACCAACTCTTGGTTTTACTTTTTAATTCAATAATTTATTGCTTTCAATTTTAATAATTTCTCCTTTAATTTTTAGGATTTCTAATTTGGTATTTAATTGGTTTTTTAATTTGATCTTTCTCTAATTTTTTTTACATATTTAGATCATTGATTTCCTTTTTTCTCTAATTTATTCATGCAAGCATTTAAATATATAATAGAGCCCCTGACAGCCACTTTGAGTGATCCCCATAGGTTTAGGTATGTTGTTTCATTTTTGTTGTTATCTAGGATGAAATAATTAATACTTTCTATAATTTGTTGCTTGGTACACTCATTTTTTTAAAATGAGGCTATTTAGTTTTCAAATAAGTTTGGACCTCTATCTCCCTGGCCCAATACTGCATATGATTTTTATTGCATTATGATCTGAGAAAGATGTCTTCACTGTTTCTGCCTTTATGTGCTTATGCCCTAGTACATGGTCAGTTTTTGTGTACATGCCATGAACTGCAGAAAAGAGTACATTCCTTTCTATTCTCATTCAGTTTCCTCCATAAGTCTATTATATCTAGGTTTTCAAACAATCTATTTACCTCCTTAACTTCTTTCTTGTTTATTTTATGATTAGATGTATCTAAATCTGAGTGGGGGAAGTTGAAGTCTCCCACTGGAGACTAGAGTTTTGCTATCTATGTCTTCCTGTAGTTCTTTCTGTTTCTTCACTAAGCATTTGCCTGCTATCCCACTGGATGTATACATATTCAGTATTGAAATCACTTCATTGTGTATGGTACTTTTTAGGTGGATAGTTTCCTTCCTTATCTTTTCTAATACTATCTATTTTTGCAGCTGCTTTTTCTGAGATAAGGATTGTTACCCCTGCTTTTTTCACTTCAGCTGAAGAAAAATATATTTTACTCAAACCTTTTACCTTTACTCTATATGTATCTCTCTGCCTCAAATGAGTTTCTTTTAATCAGATTATTGTAGGATTCTGGTGTTTGATCCACTCTAATATTCGCTTACATTTTAAGGTTAAGTTCATTCCATTCACATACAAAGTTATAATTACTAACTCTTTATTGCCCTTTGTGCTATCTTCCCTCTGATTGCATTTAGCCCCTTTTTTACATTATCAATATTCCCCAGTATTTTCTTTCTGAATACCACCAACTTCATTGTGTTTGCCCTCCTAAATCCACCAGCCTCTCCTTTCTTTCCCCTTCCCCTTTGTCCCTTTTCCATTCCCTTCCTTCTGTTAGTTCACCTTTTTTCCTCCCCCGGCCTGGCTCTGTTCCCCACTCCCCTTTTCCCCTTTTATTACTTGAAAGGTAAAATGTTTCTTAAGTTAACTGAGTGTGTGTGTGTAATTTAACTTTAAGCCAAGTCTATGTGGAAGTTTCAGGCGTTTCTCATTTTTTTCTTCCCCTCTATTACAATAGGTCTTTTTTACCCCATTTAATCACCTCTGTCCTCCCATCTCCTTCCTGTCCCCCTTTTTAAGGAGGTAGTTTTTAAATCATTCTATCTGAGTCACAGAAAATCATGAGTATCCATCACTTCTGGTTAAGTATATTCTCTCTAATAGATTTGCAATTCTTGTGAATTATTAGAATCTTTCTCCCAAGTAGGGATATAGCCAGTTTCTTCCCATTGGATAGCAGTCTCATAGATAAGTCATTATATTCTCTCTGATAGTTTTAGAATTCTCAAGAGTTATGAAAATCTTTTTCCAATGCTGGAGTATAATCAGCTTCATCTTTTTGTATACCAGTTTTTTTATCCCCTTTTTTTTTTACCTTTTTATGTGTTTCTTGAACCTTTTGTTTGATGTTCAAATTTTCTATTTAGCTCTGGTCTTTTCATCAGGTATTGTTGGAAGTCTCCCATTTCATTAAATGATCACCTTTTCACCTTAAAGAGAAGGCTCAGTTTTGCCAGATAGTGGATTCTTGCCTGCATTCCAAGTTCCCTTGCTCTTCAGAATATCTCATTCCAGACCATTCCATCCCTTAATGTTTTTTTTTTAAGTTTTTGCAAGGCAAGTGGGGTTAAGTGGCTTGCCCAAGGCCACACAGCTAGGTAATTATTAAGAGTCTGAGACCGGATCTGAATGCAGGTACTCCTGACTCCAGGGCTGGTGCTTTATTACGCCATCTAGTTGCCCCCTATCTCTTAATGTTGATGCAGGTCCTGCATAATCCTTACTATGTCTCCTTGGTATTTAAATTGTTTCTTTCTGAACTGTGGAGTTTGAACAAAGACCAAGGACTATTACCTTCAATTTAGGGGCGGGGGGAATGATATCTCATTGTCTGATCTTGCTATCTTTTAAACTTTATGTTTCTTCCTTAAGGATATGATTTCTCTCTCATCACATTCAATTTGGATCATCAGTGTATACCATGGAAACAATGTAAAAACTGGCAAATTGCCTTCTGTGCAAGGTGTTAATTTTCTCTCCCAAATTTTCCAATTGATTTTTAAACTCCTTCCTTATTTATTCAAAGAAGTCTTTCTATTCTGGGGACCAGGTCATATTCTCCTCAGAGGTTCTACATCTCTCTGAGTTTGTGTCTTTTCCTCCAAGAATTTTTCTATGGACCCTCCTTTGTGCTAACCTTTCTTCATTCTACTAAGACTCTGTTGTGGAGGGGTTGGTTCACAGAGGTTTGGTGTTGGTATCCCTAGATGCTTTACTCACTGAGTATGATATTTCCAGTTGGACAGTAGGGAGTGATGGTTGCTTTCTCCGGAGTGTCTCTGTCCTTAATTGAGGCCCTCTTCTTTCTTCTTTGGCCTGGAGGTAGTGATTGAAGCTGTTAAATACTTTTGTCTTTGATCAGTGGTGCGCTATACCCTGGGGTGAGGTGATCACTCTTCCTGTTGTCAGCTGAGCTGGTTCTGCTGCTCACACACCTGCCCCTGGGGTAGAGGTAGTCTGTCGTTGTGTTTGTTCCGGGAAGAGGCTTCAACTGAAATGGAGGCATGAACTCGGAGTTCCTCCTGACTAGAGCAGCCCAGGGATGGTGTCTGCAACTCTCCTGAACCTGAACTCTTCCTCTAGCCCTGCGGCAAGCTCCAGATGGTCAAGTCACCACCAGTGCCTCTGTTCCCTAGCAGGCCTGCGCCCCTGTGGCAGACCAGGCTCTAGTCCCACCACTGATGAGCCAGTCTCGGTCTCAGTCCCTCAGGCTCCCGGGCTCGTGCCCAGTTGCTAATCAGTTCAATCCAAGGCTGATCGAGGCTCCTGGGCTCTCACCTGGTCTTGTGCTCCCAGCAGAGTCTCCCCACTGTGTCTGGACTCTAGGAAGACAAATCTTGAGGTAGATGTTCTTCTCCTGGCGTCTCTTTCTGGGTTTTGTCGATCAGATTTCTGTTAAGAGGTTTGTTTCATATTCCATATGAGGGAAGATCAGGAGACTTTTAATAGTGTGCCTGTCTTCTTTCCACCATCTTGGACAGAAGTCCCATACTACTCTTCTTTCAAAATAAAAGAAACAAGTGAGAAGTCAACTAATACATTTAATTAAGCATTGTATTATTTCCTTCTAACATAAAACCTCATTAAATACATCTAGCATCCTTGATAACATCATATTCTCATTTCTGTTTTATTTAAACAAATACTGTAATAATGTATTTTTTAACTTTCATTGTTGACCTTTTTAGTTACCCAAATGACCATTCCTAGGCTTTGTTTTCTTTATGAATCTAAAATTCATCTTGTAGTCACTTATATGTAATGGCAATTATTCAAAATATTCACATTCATTCTCTTCAAAATATCAGACCTTCATTTTAAAAGGTATTGACTTTATCCTTCTTTGGCCATATCCAGATGAGAAATCTTACAGAGAATTGTAGGGACTTTTAGGTGATTTTATTAATTATAGGACATAATTCATGTTTGCTTGATTTGAAGTTTAAATATACATTTTGATATGACATAGATATTTTAAATAAATCATTTTAATTTGTCTCAGTAAATTACTTTTACAAATCACTTGAATCTTTTCAACCTTTTATATCAAGTAGTATTTTTTGTGATTTTTCATCTCTAGCTATAATGGCATTTGTACTGAAAAAGCAGTCAATGATAAAATATATTCTTCTTCAGTCACATCTTCTCATTACTCTAGAAACATCCCCAAAAGTATATGAGCTCCCTAGAAAAGAGTATTGTTAGGCTTGGCACCAAAGAGAATTCATTCACTCAGTTTTAGTTTTGCTAAAGACAGCTCTTTATTTTCAAAATGAGGGGAAGAATTGAGACAATTATCTAGATCATTCAAGGAAGAAAAAAAAATCCCTGGATATTACAGGCCAAAGCTTGTTGGCCTGGATTATCTCAGTAATTGCCTCAAATCTCCATTGTAAACTTGACTTGAATGTCCTTTAAATTAATGCTGCTCTTTTCAAGGTTTTCCTACTGTTTGTTCAGAGAAAATATCAAGATCATTCCTAATTGATTTTTTACTAGAGTTTTCAGGGTCTTTTAGGAAGTCCATTTCTGCTGAAACAAAGGGATCGCCTGCCAGGTCAAAAGATTCCTTTTCTTCCAATTACTTTTACCCTGAAGGCATTTCTCATAAGGGGTCTTTCTTTGCCAACTTAGAGCTATTATTTCTCAGTTTCCCTCCCCTCATTTTGGATTTCTCTTGAGACATGAATATCTGGTAGAACAGTAACTCTATGACATTCAAAATTATATGGATTTCTCATATAATTTCTTATAAATTTTAAAAAGGTATCATTGCACATTTGCAATCTTTTGCTTCAGATTACTTAAATATTTTATTTACAATTTTATACTTTTTTCCATTTAGCATGACAGAAGACTTCCCTAGTAACATGGCTAAAATACCAAAGCATGAACAATCATTGTTAATGTTGTCTTAAAAGCAATTGTATCAGCTTATCAATTACTATAGCCCTAATGTCACATACTTTTTCTTTGAAAAGTTCTATATGATATGAAATGTTTACCTTCTCTGCACCTTTACCTAACTTGCATCCAGAAGAAAATTATTTTTAAAAAATTGACATGGGCAGTGTTCTATAGTTGCCTGAGTTCAACTCTTGTGATTCTTAGCAAAGTTGTGAAAAACAGTTGAATGGAAAAACTATTATCTGATCTAGGACTTGGTACTAATTCTTTTTTCCAAAAGATTTTATTGATTTTGAATTTTATAATTTTTCCCTAATCTTGCTTCCCCCCCCCCCAGAGTCAGGAATGAGAGAAGAAAAAGCAATCATAGGAATTAGAATAGGAAAGGAAGAGACAACACTCTCACTCTTTGCACGTGAAATGATGGTATATCTAGAGAATCCTAAAAAATCGTTTTAAAAACTACTAGAAATAATTAGCAACTTTAGCAAGGTCTCAGGATATAAAATAAACTCTCATAAATACTCAGCATTTCTATACATGACTAGCAAGATGCAGCAGAAAGAACTAGAAAGAAAAATCCCATTCAAGGTAAATTCAGAAAATATAAAATACCTGGGAGTCTACCTGTCAAGGCAGACTCAGAAACTTTTTTGGAAACCATTACAAAACATCTCACACAAATTAAAACAGATTCAAATAACGGGGCAAATATTAATTGCTCATGGATAGGCCAAGTAAATATAATAAAAGTGACAATTCTATCAAAATTAAACTACTTGTTTAGTGCCCTACCCATCAAAATTCCAAAAAAAAATTACTTTAATGAGTTACAAAAAAGTTGTAAGTAAATTCATATAGAGAAATAAAATGTCAAGAATCTCCAGGGATATAATGAGAAAAATGCAAAAGAAGGTGGCATAGCCCTACCAGTTCCAAAATTAAATTATAAATCATCAGTCAGTCATCAAAACTGTCTGGTATTGGCCACGAAATAGAGTGGTGGACCAGTGGAATACACTACATGCAATAGTAGGAATTGATTACAGTAATCTGATGTTTGATAAATCCAAAGAATCCAATTATTGGGTTAAAAACTCCATCTTCCATAAAAAACTGTTAGGGAATTTGGAAATTAGTATGGAAGAAACTTGGATTAGAACCACACCTTACACCCTATACCAAGATAAGATCAAAATGTATACAGGATCTAGATATAAAAAAAAACAATATTATAGGCAAGCTAGGAGATCAAGGAATAGTTTACCTGTCAGATGTATGGAAAGTGAAGCAGTTTATGACCAAGGAAGAGATGGAGAACACCATTAAATATAAACTAGACAATTTTGATTACATTAAATTAAAAAGCTTTTGCAGAGACAGAACCACTGTAACCAAGACCAAAAGAAATATACTAATTAGGGAAACAATTTTTACACATAGTATTTCTGACAAAGGGTTCATTTCTAAAATATACAGAGAACTGAGTCAAATTAAATAAAAAAGACAAGCCATTCCCCAATTGACAAATGGTCAAAGGTTATGCAAGGCAATTTACAGATAAGGAAAACAAAGTGATCCAAAATCATATGAAAAATTGCTCTAAATCACTAATTATTAGAGAAATGCAAATTAAAGCTTCTCTGAGATACCACCTTATACCTCTTAGACTGGCCAATATGACCAGAAAGGACAATGATCAATGGTGGAAGGGATGTGGGCAATCTGGGACACTAATACATTGTTGGTGGAGCTGTGAACTCATCTAACCTTTCTGGAGAGCAATTTGGAATTATGCCCAACAGGCAACAAAAATGTGCATGCCCTTTGATCTAGCAATACCACTACTGGGTTTATACACTTTAGAGATTATGAAAATGGTAAAAACATAAAGCATATTTCTAAGGAATATTTCAGCTTTACCATTCTATCCAACTAATCAACATGTTTTGTTTTATTTTGTTTTTCTTTTTCTTTATGACAGCTTTGTCAAGCTGCCTAATATTTCCTTATCATTATAATTCTCCCTTAGGAAAAGAACATATTTGGTTATCTTATCAAATCAGCATGGTTCTGAAATTGAACAATTACTAGAACTTCAGCATAATTATAGAAATGTTACTGAAATAGTAACCACAATTTCTGACTGAGAAACTGTGGCTGAAAAGGACACATTCTAAATTATGATATCTTGGCTGACTTGCTGTAAAATAGCTTCCCCCTCCCATACAATGAATTTAAAAATAGTGTAATTTTAAACAAAGAATATCTTCCACAAAACAAATAATTTGTTCTTTAAAAGCCACACAAAAAGCTCCAATGTAATTTTACCATCCTAAATAAATAATAAAAGATAATTAGGATCTTACTAATATAATTCTTTTTGGATGCTTTCTTCACTACTCATTCTATTAGCATTTTGTTTTTTGAAGTATTAAATATTCAAATGAATATACTAAGTAGAACTGCTTAGGTTAACTGATACAATTAAAACAAGACTAAGTCAGATTACCCCTTCATTTCATTTGTTTGTTTAAAATAACATACAATATGAGAGGCAGGCCGAGTTAGTAGTGGAGGGAACTTGTTAAATTGTTAAGTCTTTAGAATTTTGGTCTCAGATTCAATAATTTTACATTAGAATAAAATAAAATCTTGAAGTTCTGTGCTCCCTCTCTCTTTTCTTTTCATTCTCTCTTGTCTACACATATGCATATTTATCAAAGATAATTTGTTTTTGTTGTTCTGTCACTTCTGCCAGATTTGACTCATCATGACCTTATTTGGGGGTTCCTTGGCAAAGATGGACATGGAATAGTTTGCCCTTTCCTTCTGCAGCTCATTTCACAGATAAGGAAATGACACAAAATTGAATTAAATGACTTGTCTGGGGTCACACAGCAAGTAAGTATCTGGGTTCAAATTTGAACCGAGGGAGATGACTCTTTCTTATCCCATTCCCAGCTGTTCTTAATGTAATTTAGGCAATAGTTTTTCAACCATATTTTTACCAAATTGTCTCATTCCTAAGGCAACTAGGCGATTCAATCTATAGAATGCTGGGACCCAAAGTCAGGCAGGATCATTTTCCTGAGTTCAAATCTAGCCTCAGCCACTTGCTAACTGTGTGACCCTAAATAAGTCTCTTCGACGTGGTTTCCTCAAGTTTCTGCATTTGTATAAAGACCTGGAGAAGTAAATGGCAAACCACTCCAAAAACTTTATCAAGAGAATACTAAATGGGTTCAAGAGTGAAACATGACTGAATTGACTGAATAACAAGAACTATTGTTATTTAGGTAGCTATTTTGGATAACAGAATTGTTCATGTTGTATCTCACTACTTAGATTCACAAAATATAAAGAGGAAATCAGAATTAATTTTTGAACTGGACAACAAAAGAATACAGGCTGTTTGAGGGAAGGATCATTTTGAGGTTGCTTTTTTTCACTTTTTGTGACAGTGCTTTGAAACTAATGGGCAATTAATATGTATTGCTGTTGTTTTTGTTTGAATTGCAAAATAGAACAACTAATCTAAGTACAAGTGCAATTTGTCTGATTTTCCACTTTAAAAATAAATTTTATATTTGTCTTAAAATGATAGCAAGAAACTAGAGTTAGATTCACATGGAATATTGTCTTCTTCAACTATTCATTTTACAGATGAGAAAATTAAGACTTAGATGTCTCAAGATTTTCCCAAGGGTACACAGATAGTGACAAAGTCATAAATAGCACATATCTTTACTTCCAGGCAAAAATCCTTCCCACTGCAGCACGTGGATATTTCTGATAAAGGCAAATACATTTTTTTACAATAATTTTCTTAGAAATCAATTAATGGCAGACAAGTAATGTAATCAGTTTTGATATGTTGCCTATGGGAGACTCATTCATAGATATAGGTCATGAAATTAGGCAGAACCAAGTAAAATGGCTCATTCTTCTTTCTTTGCTGATGGTAGGTTATCTACAAAGTTCTCCCATTCTATGCTTTGTTGCATAGTATTTCTATTACTTACAATGACATTTCTGTAGAAATCAATCATAATAATCAACAGCTATATGCCAATTCCCTTGAGATTTTTCAGTATCTTGTCCTAACTTCTTCCCTCTTCCATGATGAAAAATGGTAAGTGAAGAATTGTTGGTATATTAATTCAAATGCATGTGCTATTTCCTGAAGAATATGATTCAACTTTTGGACCCATTTTGCATTCTAACCAATTTAATAGTTACAGGTTATAACTAATAACTACCCTATCCACAAATAATATCAGATTGATAGGTCAGAAACCCTTTCTCTCAACAAAATCAATAGCAATTTAACTCTCTGCTGATGGTATTGCAAGAAGCATGCTAAGTATCCCACTTAAGAAAATACAATACAATGCAAAAGTTCTTATCCTGAATTTCATGAAAACAAACGAGCCCATTAAAAGATTTCATGAAAACAAAAGGCTTATTAAAAGGGGGGAAGCTGTGAAATTAGGGGGATGCTAATAAACACCTTCATTTTCACTAACCTCTAACTAAAATTTAGAATTTCCTTCCATTGTGAATTAGATGTAAAATAAAAATATATCACTGGAAAGGGATTCATAAGCTACATCAGACTGTTATAAGAGTACAAGATACAAACAAAGGTTTAGAACTCATAGTCACACCTTTGCCATTTATTTTTGATGCATAAACTGTCGAAAATATATGAAGGAAGAATAACATTTAAGACTCAAATAGGGAATTTCACCTTCAGAACACATTGCATTCTTTAATTAATCACTGTGGCTGTAGCTTTGGAAAAAAAGAGCCCACAATACCTTTAAATGTACAAGATTTTCTCCTCCTTAACTTTTTCTACCCCTAGCACTCTGGTCCCTCATGCTGAGTTGTAATCAATCCCTAAACACGAGATAATGCTTTTATGCTGGAAACATTCCTCTTGTTCTTTAATTTCAGATCTGAATTTCTTGGGACCTATTGGAAACAGGGTGGGGTAGGGGAATGTAGGTGACTGAAGGGAGTTAAGATCATGAGAGAGCATAAGTAATGAGATACAATATATTTTGAGGATGGAGAATGGAATAAATGGGGTGGGGAGGAATTAGGATGGAGGGGAAATATAGCTAGCAGTAGTGGCTGTGTAAAAATATAAAAGCAAGATTTTCTGATAAAGATGTCATTTCTAGAGAATTGAGTCAAATTCATAAAAAATAAAAGTCATTCCCAAAATTATGGAAGATTTAGAGATAAGAACAGTGTTTGGAGGAGGCTATCAATACAATCTATTTAAATTTTTTTTTAATAAAGTCTTGTTTCACTACTGATGGGAGAAATGCAGGTTTGAACAATTCTGAAGTACTACTTTATACCTATTGGATTGGCTCATAGGATAGAAGGAGAAAATGATAACTATTGAAAGGAATGTTGGGAAATTGAGAAATGGATGTTCTGTTGGAGAACTATGGAATGATTCAACAATTCTGTAGATTAATTTGGAACTATGAATGATCAAAGGGTTATAATACCATGCCTACACTTTGGCCCAGCAGTGTCACTACTAGGTCTATATTCAAGAAGAGATGAAATATGAGAAGAAAAGAATCTATGTTTGTGGGGATATTTAAAGCACTTATCTTCTGGTGATGGGGAACTAGAGATCGAAGGGATGCCCATACTTTGGGAATGACTGGATAAATTATGGTGTGTGAGTGAGATGAAATGCTGTACTGTTATGGGAAATGGTGAACAGGATACACTCAGTCAAAATACTTACATGATCAGATATAATGGAAAATCTACCTTATACAACAGCAATATTGCAGCATGAGCATCTGTGATTTCTCGGGAAAGCTGTGAACTCTTCATGACTTATGATAAAGATTGCTATTCATTCCAAAGAAAGACCTGATGGTATCTGAAAAGAGAATGAAGCATCCTTTTCTTTTAATCTAATTTTCTTGAGATTTCTTTGTGCGTGTTTCTGTGTTTGGGGGCAGTATTTATGTTTACTTCTACAACATGAATATTTTAGTAATTTTTTTGTGGTTACACATTTTAAATTTACACCAAGTAACTTGCTTTCTCTTTGATGAGGAGTGGGGTGGGAGGAAGGGAGAGAATTTGAAAGTTTTGGAAGTTAATCTTTAAACTTTTTTTTTTGCATGTAGCTGGGGGGAAATATTTAAAAATAAAATAAAAGTAAAATTGGAGTAGAAAAGGAGATGCAAGATCCCCTGAAGAGAAAAAAAAAAACAAAAACAAAACAAAAACAAAACAAAGCAAAAATATTCCTTTTACAATGAATTAGGCCAAATGGAAAAGACAGTATAGAAAGTTAACTAGGGATAGCAACTCCTTCAAAGTTAGAATTGGGGAAAGGATAATCATAACTCTCTGATACAGGAAGACAATCAAAGAAAATCAAAAGTAAAAAAAATATTAAAATTCAAACATTGCAAAACAATTGAACTGAAAACGGATCCAGGAAAGAGTATGTTGGAATCATTTTATTACCTGAAAGCTATAATCAAAAGGAATACCTGAACAGCATCTTTCTCATAAAATAGATTGATAATTCTTCAAGTCACATCATAGTTAATTTTCAGAATGATTATGTCAAGGGAAAATATACCTCCTTTGGCCAGAAATGAGCAATTTGAATATCAGGAAACCACAATCAGGTTGACATAGGACTTAGTAACTGCAAAATTAAAAGACTGAAGGTCATGGAACATGATATTCTAGAAGGCAAAAGAAATTAATATAATATCCAAATTCTTAAAAAAGTTAAATGAGTTACAGGAAGAAATAAACAGCAACATTATTCCATCAGGGACTTCAACTCTCCCCTCTCAGAACATGATAAATTCAACTGAAAAATAAATAAGAAAGAAACTAAGGAGGTGAATAGAGCATTAGAAAAGTTAATGATTTTTAAACTTTTACAGAAAACTGAGTGGGAATAGAAAATGAAATACTTTTTTGTCATTCAAGAAAGATTTTATTTATTTTGAGTTTTACAATTTTCCCCCAATCTTGCTTCCCTCCTCCACCCCTTGTGATATACTTTTTTCTTAGCAGCTATTGTACCTATACCAAAATATATCATGCATTTAAGCATAAAATTCTCAAAATAAAATGTAAAAAAAATCAGAAATCTGAAATATATTCTTTTCAGATCATAATACATTAAAAATTATATTGAACAAATGGAAGTTGAAGGCTATGCTACAAATTCATTGGAAATTAAATTATTAAATCCTAAAAACAGAAATGAATGAAAGATCAAATTATAGGAACAACTAATAATTTTATTAAAGATAAAAACAGAAATGAGGCAAGATATCAAAATTTATGGAATGTGGCAAAAGCAGTCCAGAGGATGAAGTTTACTTCTTTAATTTCTTTCTTCAACCAAATAAAGAAAAAACAATAAATGAATTGGGCATAAAACTAAAAAATTACAAGAAGAAGAAGAAGAAGAAGAAGAAGAAGAAGAAGAAGAAGAAATCTTAATCCTCATTTGAGCAACAAATTGGAAATCCTGAGAACCAAAGGTGAGTTTAGTAAAAATGCAAGTCGGGGAGGCTAGGTGGTGTGGCAGATACAGCACCAGCCCTGGAGTCAGTAGTACCTGAGTTCAAATCCGGCCTCAGACACATAATAATGATTACCTAGCTGTATGGCTTTGGGCAAGCCACTTAACCCCACTGCCTTGCAAAAAAACCCTAAAAAAATAAAATTGTAAGAAAAATATGAAATTAATAAATAAACAAACCTAGGAACTGCTTTTATGAAAAAGAAAAAAAAAGGATATATGCTATTTTTAATGTGATTTTAAAAAAGAAAGAAGAAAACTAAGTATCCAGTATCAAAAATACAGAGTGGGGCGGCTAGGTGCCGTAGTGGATAAAGCACTGGCTCTGGAGTCAGGAGTACCTGGGTTCAAATCTGGTCTCAGACACTTAATAATTACCTAGCTGTGTGGCCTTGGGCAAGACACTTAATCCCATTTGCCTTGCAAAAGCCTAAAAAAATACAGAGTGAAAACACCACTAATAAAAAAATTGACATAATCATTAGGTAATATTGTGCTCAATCATATGCAAAATATGACAATCTTAGAGAAATTGATAAATATTTACAAAAAATATGTATTACCTGGATTCACAGGTGAGGAAAGAGATAGTCTGAATATCCCTATCTTATCAAAAAAAGTGAAGAAGTCACTAATAAATTCCCTAAGAAAATTTCTCCAGGGTCACATAGGTTCACAAATGAAATTACCAAGCCTTTAAAGAACAATTACTTTCAATGCTATATATACTACTTGAAAAAAAATAGGTGAAAAAGGAGTCCTACCAATCTTCTTTTTTGACATAAATATGATGCTGATACATAAAACAGTATTAGCTAAAACAAAGTAAGAAAATAACAAGCCCTAGTAAATTCTGATGTAAATTTTCAACAAAATATTTGTAAGGTGATTACAGAAATATAAATACAAGGATTATACACTATGAACAGGTGGGATTTATACAGGAATGCAGACTTGGTTCAATATTAGGAAAAGTATCAACATACTTGACCATATTACTAAGAAAATTAAGATAAATCATATGATTATTCTAATAGATGCTGCAAAAGCTTTTGACAATATATAACACCCATTTCCATTAAAAACTCAAGAGCAGAGCAATAAAGAAAAAAATCTTATAGTATTTAAAGCAACACCTGTGTAAAAGTATCAAAACCATTGTTTGTAATGGATATAAGCTTGAAGTGTTCCCAAGCAAATCTAGAGTGAAGCAAGAATGTCAATTATCACCATTATTACAAAATATAGTACTAGTAGTATTAGTTATATTAATATGAGGAGAAAAAGAAATCCATAGCATTAGAATAGACAATGAGAAAACAAAAATATCATTCTTTGCAGATGATCTAATGCTATATTCAGGAACTCCTAGAAAATCAACTAAAACTACTTGGAACAACTAAGAACTTTAGTAAAATTGCAGGAAATTAGAGAAATCCAAATGTCATTCACATTTCTTTATATGATCAGAAAAACGTAGTAGCAAGAGATTAAAATAGTCATCCCATTTAAAATAAAAGTAAACAACATAAAAATATTTTAGAATCTACCTAACAAGGCAAACCCAGGAACTATATGAATATGCTTATAAAACACTTTTCACACAAATAAAATCAGATCTAAACAACTAGAATAATATCAATTGCTTATGAGTGAAAGTAATGAAAATTCCACCTATGGTAATTTATTAATTTAATGTCATAACAATCATACTTCAAAATATTATTTTATAGACCTAGGGAAAATAACAATTTATCTGGAGGAACAAAAGGTCAAAAAGCCAAGAGAATTAATGGGAAAAAAAAGAAGTGACCTAGAAAGTTCAGATTTTAAACTATTCTATAAAGCAAGGATCATTTAAAAAAAACTATCTGATACTAAGAAATAGAGAGTTGGATCATTGGAATAGAATGCAATACAAGACATATTAGTAAATGATCATAATAACGTGGTGTTTGATATTTCTAAAGATTATAGTCTTTGGGATAATAACTTAATGTTCAGAGACAGATAAAAAGACAGAGATAGACAGAGACAGAAAGAAAAAGAGTCAGAGACAGAGAAAGGGGGAGGGAGGGGGAGAGAGAGAGAGAGAGAGAGAGAGAGAGAGAGAGAGAGTTCACTATTTTATAAAATCTGCTATAAAATTGGAAAAGCAATAGGACACAAACTAGGCATAGAGCAATATCTCACATTATAAGTTCAAATATCAGGTCAAAATGAGTTCACATTTTAGAAGTAAAGGTTGACATCTTAAGCAAATTAGAAGGTCAAGGAATATTCTATGGGTTGATCAATGAAGAAGGAAGAATTCATGACCAAAGAACTGATAGAGAACATTAGAAAATCTTGAGGATAATAATAGTTCATACCTCTTAGAGTTGCTGTGATAGTGAAATGGAAAAAATATTACAAAGCACTTTGCAAACTTTAAAGCTTTGTATAGATCATAGCATTTGTTGTTGCTATTAGTTTTTTTTTTAGTTTTTAGTATCTTTAATCAGAAGAATTGACAGAATGTATTCTTACTTTTCAAAGGTTGAGTACCATGAATACCTGGAATAGACAAAAGTTGAATTAAAAACCTATGCAATACCTTACATACTATTAAGAAATGGCATATAATTATTGCAAACTTCATTTATTATAAATTTCTTTTTTCTTAACTCCAGATATCTTGTTTATCCTGAGGAAAAAATATTAAACTTCATTTTGGCTCTAGCTATCCTTGATTGCCTAGTGGCTAATTACTTCTGTCTGCTGTAGCAGTTCCAACTGCTTTGAGATTTGAAGAATCAGAATTTTGTTGGAAATATTGTCATTTGAGGCATCAAAAATTCTTTAATTATACAAATCTCACAATAATTACTCAAACTTATCTATTCCTGTGACTCATGTTGATTTTATTTCTATTTTCCATTTCAATTTCTTTTTCCATGTAAAGTCTCTCCATCTTTTCTCCTCTTATAGATAATTGGAAAATAGGAGCAAATAAATACTTCTTCACCTATGATACCTAATTTGGGAACTGAGGACTTCTTTGAAACTAAATTTGTATGAATAAAACTGTGTTCATAAAAATTACATGAACCCTTATTCATTGTCATCATCATCACCACCATTGTCAGCATATTTCCTAAGTTTTTTGAAGATAAAAAAATTATCCTAAATATTTAAAAGTATAAACTGATCATTTGAAAATTGTTTGAAATATCTATGTTAGTTAGATGAATTTAGATGGACATCCCATAGTTTCAATGTATCTTCATCAAACTCTACAAGTAGACAGTTATTTAGACCCACATTTCCATAGAGAGAAGATAGTGGAACACAGACAACAGTAATTTTTTCTTTGTTTTCAGAGACAACATCCAACATACATTCAATTAAATTAGACATAATTTTCATACCAATTTCCCCATTTATACTGTATGTGCATGTTTATATATGATGTATGATGGCATTTCATAATCTCTAGAGAATAAACATTTCTAGTAATCCAAAGATAAATAATATAAAAGGCTATAATATATTATGAAGACATACATCATATGATTCATATCATCAGTGATATTAATAGAAAATGGAATGAGCCAGTCATGTATCAAGGACAAGATAACTGATACACTTTGATTCTACTGACTTAGTGGAAGCCTCTTGTCTTTATAGGTGCTTCACTTTTCACACTTCCTCTAGGAAGAATTTTTAGGGGGATGTATATTCTGAAAGAATATAGGTGATTAGTGATCTGTACCTTTAGAGGTAGGATATGCATCAATGTTGTTAAAATCCATCAATTTCATGGCTTGTACAGAACTTCAGGTTCTCCTCAAAATTATTATGAATTATTGTTATTCAGAAACTAAAAGTTTAATAAAGAAATTATAAAAATATGTATATCACATACACATGCATATGTATATATGCACATTTATGCATATAAATATATATACATACATAAATGCACACATCTATATTATATATCTAGATATCTAGATACAGATAGATATAGAGGCAGAGATAGACATAGACATAGACATAGGGAGAGGGTTCTCTTTGTACCCTTAAAATGAACCATATATTAATCTGATTAAATCAGTTGTAACACTAAGAAATTATGCCTAGTTAAAAATGAGAATTTCATATTCCTCATTTGCATCCTACCTAACTAATTACTCATCTGTCTTATTTGAAGAATCTTTCTGCAGATTATGGATATCTTTCAAGGCTCTGGGCTGGGTCTTCTCTCTTTCTCATTCTATAGTATCTCATTAGATGATTTCATCAACTCCTTTGGATTTCATTAGCATCCCAAGGCATGTGGTTCTTTATCACTTGAATTAACTCTGGCATGGGTCTGGGCATTTACTTAGAGTCGGGTTGAATAGAGATGGCAACATGTAAGGTCATGAAACAAACTCTATCGCTTTATTCTTGGATACTCAGACTTTTATAACAAAACTTATCTCAGACATGACAGGTTAGATGAAACCCCACTGCATAGCTTCCTGGATTAAATTTACAATATTTATTCTTAGACTTCTGTAAACTTCCTTGTCAGAAGGCTTCCCAAATATGTTCTGGCACCAGAGAAGTCTTAGGTCAGAGTTCACTGGTGAGACAGCAAATCCATTTAAGGAGCAAGAATACATGCATATCTGGTGGCAAAGGTCACCAAAAATATGTGTAAATTACTCTTAGGAGTTGGCCCTGGACAATTCTTGACATTTTTTTTTTCTGCAACCTTTGCTTTTGACCTTTTTCCATGTTTCTAACCAACTATTAGATTTCAGTCTCAATACTGTGTATGCATTTTATGCTCAAGATATTTGAAGTTGAATTCATCATCCTCTGAAAACTGTTCTGCCCTCCTTAATCTCCCTCTTATTCTCCAGGTACTTGCATGCCCCGAGTCATCAAAGCTCACTTACATGCTATTCTCAACAAGCATCCTTTCTCATTCCTATAGCTAATTAAATAATAAGCCTTGGCATTTGTACTTTCATCCTCTTTTCCTCTGCCACTTCCATATATCTATAGGTCTTCAGCACCTTGCCTAAACTATTGCAATATCCTCCTGTTCTTCCTGCCTTGTATCTTTCCATCCACATCTACTTTCCATCCATCTACTTAGTTGTCAAGTCAGTTACCTGGCATCTCTTAATTTCTCATCTGGGCACTCCTCTGATTGACTTCTATATCATGTTCCATGAAACTCATTATTAGCCCAAACTCACCATCCTGTAAGATCCCATCAGCTTTAGTACTGTTCCTTAATACTACCCTATGCCCCTCTGATTATAGTATGTGGCCATGAATTTGAAATTTTAATTTAAGGAAAGAGCTCAGCTCATGCTTTTCATTTCTTACCTGTTGGAACGTTGGAATTTTTCTCATTGACTTTACCATACCTCTACATTGGGAACCTTCTTTTCCTCCCTACCTTGCCTGCTTTTCACTTTCCTTTTGTTGTGCCTCCCCCCATTCGATTATAAGCTCTTTGAGAGCAGACACTGTCTTCTTATATTTGCAGGCCCACAGTTAATTTCAGTACCTGGAAAATAATAGGTGTTTAATAAATATTTATTGACTGCCTAATCCCCGCTTCAATTTTCTCCAGTGTTTCCCAGTTGTTCTCAGTATAAAATATAAAATTTTTCTTGACTTATAAAACCTTTAAGCACCTGCCCTCTTTCTACCTTTTCAATATTCTTAAATGTATTTCCTACTCTGGATTTCAGAAAAGGCTGGAAAGACTTGCATGAAATTGATGCTGAGTGAGATGAGCAGAACCAGAAGAACATTATACACCTTTTCAACATGGAGCAATGATCAGCCCTGAAGAACTTGTTTATTCCATCAGTAAAATGATCAGGGATAATTTTAGGAGATCTATGATGGAAAATGCCATCTGTGGCCAGAGAAAGAACTGTGGAGTTTGAACAAACACCAAGCATTATTATCTTCAATTTTTTAAAAGATGTCATATATATGACATAATGTTGCTATCTCTAATGTTTTCTTTCTTCCTTTTGGATCTGTTTTTTTTTTTCCTATCACATTCAACTTGGATCCATGTGTATAATGGAAGCAAATGTAAAGACTTTATCAGAGTGCTTTCTGTTGGGGGGGAGGGGAGAAGGATTGGAGGGAGAAGGGTAGAAAAAAATTTGTAAAATTTAAAACCTTTCAAAAATGATTAGAAGAAACTAAAATTATATGTAATTGGAAAGCAAATGAAATATTTATATAATTAAAAAAATATTCCCTCCCATATAACCTGAGTTCCAGTAATACTAGACTTCATTTTTGCTTTGCCCAACTACCCTACCCATCTCTTTTTGTTTTTATTAGCTATCTCTCATGCCTGGCATGCTCTTCTTTCTCATCTGGGTTTTGTAGCTACCTTACTTCTTTCAATTTTCATTTAAAATTCTGCTTTCAAAGGGACACTTTACTTATCTAACTTCTGTTGTCTTTCACTTATAAATTATTTTCATGTTTAATTTCACACACATGCATTTGCATATTGACTCTTTGTCTTACCATTTAACTGTGAGGTTGTTGGGAACAGAGGATTTTTTAACTTTTTTGAACATAATGCCCAATTCATAGAAAAAAAAGCATTTTTCTATAATAGTTGATGTTATAGCTGCATTAATTTTTTTCTTTTTTACAGTTGGAAGAAATTTAATAAAATGTTAAAGTTTCCATCAGGAAGGCAAAATGAAGAATTAAGAGTTTAATGGATCACATTTTGGAAATGTAAATTCTTGAGACTAGATTGAATTAGTGCTAATAAATATTAAGTGAATTTCACAAAGGGAATAGTTAATGTCAACATTGTATGAGGTCATTAGTCCCAGTTACATAATTCAACCAATTTCAAGTATCATCAAATTATTAAACAATTATTTCAATGACAATGATCAAAACACTTGCTAAAATGTTTAGAGGTATAAAGTACATGGCTGATATCCAACTTGACTACAACATTTGACCTTCATGTTCCTGCAAAGGAAAACATCTCTTTGTATTTCTCAGTATTTGAAAATAGATAGAATGCCAATGGTTGTAAGTTTTGCCATTTTTGCTTTTTGTTGCCAAAGAAAATACTTTTCATGGTATAAGAAGGTTGAAACAGATTCTAATCTCAGATAAGTCATGCACTGCACACACTCTGGACAGACTTGCTATGAAATTGCCCATGATCTTTAACACTGAGGAAAACATGGGGGTGGGGGGGAGACAGAATTAATTGGATTTTTTATCAAAATTTAGTGCTATTTCTTCTATCCAACATTAGTCAGAATGGGGGCGGCTAGGTGGAGTAGTGGATAAAGCACCAGCCTTGGAGTCAGGAGTACCTGATTTCAAATCCGGTCTCAGACACTTAATAATTACCTAGCTGTGTGGCCTCGGGCAAGCCACTTAACCCCGTTTGCCTTGAACAAAAAAAAAAAAAAAAAAAGATTAGTCAGAATTTTTTATGACAATTCAGCCTTTGTAAGATGAGAAGGATCAATCACAACTCTATCTTTAAATAGTAGTACATAAAAGTATTGAAGAAAAAAGAAATTCACTGAACTATTTCAAGGAAATTAGAATTTAAAGACAGAACTGAAAGCAAAATTGCTATCAATAATTCAGCCTCTAATATTGATCATCATGATGATAATGATGATGTAATGAAAGCACATACAGTGAGTTAAATTGTTTCAAAGTTCTTTAAATATATTGCATAATTTGATCCTTATAATAGGCTTGCAACATGGATACTAATTTAATGCATTTTTAGGGTTTTTTTTTTGTAAGGCAAACGGGGTTAAGTGGCTTGCCCGAGGCCACACAGCTAGTAATTATTAAGTGTCTGAGACCTGATTTGAACCCAGGTACCCCTGACTCCAGAGCTGGTGTTTTATCCACTGTGCCACCTAGCCTCCACTAATTTAATACATTTTAAAGAATGGTAAAAAAATAATTGGTGAGAATGATTGAGTCTGACCAGAGTCACAGTTTATTAAATGACTGAGGGAGGATTCAAACTCAGATCTTCCTAACCCAGAACACATCACTGTGTCCATTATCCAGTAAGATAAAAGATCATAAAATCATAGTCTTAGAATAGTAGGATTTCTTTGAGATACTCTCCAACTCACTCTTTTTGCTTTGTTTTGCAAAGTAAAGAGAACAGAGGTTCAAAGAAGTTTGTGAAATGAAGAATTGCTTTTGACATTTGTTGTTGTTCAGTTTTTTCCAATCTTGTCTAACTCTTCATGACTTCTGGCAAAGATATTAGTGTGGCTTGCTGTTTCCTTTTTCCATTTTTTTTTTACAAATAAGAAATCCAAGACTAACAGGGTTAAAGGACTTGCCCAGAAACACACATCTCCTCAGCATTACAAGACAAATTTGAACTAGGAAACTGAAGAAGAATACGGAGTTCAAAAATTAATAGGCAGAATTTTCAAACACAGGTTTTCTTATATTTAATTGAAAGTTATTTCTGTATCTCTTATTCAACATTCATGAAAAATATTTTTAAACCCCTAAAATTTGAAAGGCTCTGGGCTCAGTTTGATACAAAAGAATCTTAATGTCATAGAAATAACAGACATGCTTCTTGCTCTCAAACAGTATCAAATCTCCTTGGCAGTCATGAGACACAAAAGTGAAACAAATGGAAAACCATCAAAGAGATTTTTTTCATATAAGCTTAAGGATTGAATCATATCTATCTCTATCTCTATCTCTATCTCTATCTCTATCTCTATATCATCTATATCTATATCTATCTCTATCTATCTATCTATCTATCTATCTATCTATCTATCTATCTATCTATCTATTTATGTAATAATAGCTTGACAAGGTAGATATTGTTCCAGGATTTGATTCAGGAAGGATTGGGCACAAATCTCCCTTAGATGGTTAAAAGATATTGGTCCCAGGCTGATCATTTAACCTCTATTTGTTTAGTAAGCTCCAAATGATTGAGTCAATACATGTAATTGGATCTATTTGTTGGAAGAAGACACCAATGTTGATAATACGAAATATTCTCCAATTAGCATTTTTGTGACTATTAATGCATATTTTCCATGAAAACGTCTTTGAGACTACATAGATATGTGACTTATGTATATGCTGAATAAATTCCTGACCTCTCAGAATATCTGGACTCATGTCTTAGTTTTTCCACTTAGTAGGCATGAGAATTTATTCTCACAGTCTATCACAGTATAGGGACAAAAATCAACATATGATTTGAGCTATTATAAAGGGTAAACTTCCCATGCCTCAGATTATTTCTTTGTTCTCAACTTTTCCCTGATGAACATGTGTAGTAGCATAATAATGTGGAACTGGATTTTAAAGTAAAAAAAAATTCTGGTCAAATTCTCAAATATTACAAACACACTGATTTCTCTTCAGGTCCTTTGCCTCTCTACCACACACACCCTTGCTTTTGGGATCAAAGCCCATCACTAGAAAGAGTCAACAATCTTAGAGGTGAAAAGAGTCTTTCCAAACAGTTTACTAGAATAATCAAATTGAATTGAATTGACTATTAAAAATTGAATCCATATAGTTGTGGTATAACTAGACATCTTTTATTTATTAGCTTTTCATGGGACATCTTATGAGCTTGGAACACAGTCACTTCTTCCGTCCACCTTTTATATTAAGCAACCTCCTTCAAAGTTTAGCTCAAGTGTAGGGTCTCATACCCTTACCTGCTGGAGAGCAGTCAAACATAATGTAAATTTTGATTACAAAACCCTTTCAAGATACCAAACCACTCTGACTCCCATCAATTCGTCACTAATAATTCTCTGGTTATGCTATTTGGTCATTGTTTAGATCCAGATTGGCTGAGTAAATCTAAATAGCAATTATTTTTATTAAGGACAGGACCTCTGAGACTCTACCCCTCCTTTTTCTTTTTCTTTTCTTTTTTTTGACCAGGTTAAAAAGACAATTCTCTGATTCATTTCTTTCTTACCTAGTCTAATCAAACTGAAAACTGGCAAAGACACAGGTTTAGAAAGATCAAGGTCTTTATGTCATTGCCAATCAATGTGAATAATATCTAGTCACTGAACCCAGTTAATTCCAGGGAAATAAGGCTGGGGAGTTTGCATAGCCATCCTTTCTTCAGTTAAATCCAATTTGCTTATATGTCATGGCATCACCTCTCATATCATGGTCCTCCTTCAGACAAAGGGCAAGCAGGAGCAATATCTGTAGTGTAAACTTCGAAAGGAAGCCCTTCTTGATTTTCCCCAGTAGTAAATATGTTCCTTTCCCTCTGAAATCACAATTCAAGCATTTATTTGTTATTATACATAGCAATTGCACCAGGTAGAATATCAGTCATTTTAGGACCAGGGCTGTTAGAGAGTCTAGTACAATGCTTTGCTCCTAATGGTAATAAATATTTATTGAATTTCAATGAATTTAATCAACTATTACAGAACAGACTTTTAGAAGAAAATGAAAAATATTTGAAATAATTGCCTTAGGAGTCCCAGAACTTTCTTTTTGAATCTTACTCCTCAGCTTAAAACCAATTTGAACTAGTCACTTCCCTTCATGATACTCATATGTAGGTAAAAAAGGAAATGGGGCTCTTAGAGTGCCTCTAAGGTTCACCCCACTTCTAGGTCTATTAGGCTATGATTATGAGCTTTGTAACCTTCAAGGCATAGGAATAAGACCTTTAATTTCACTGGTAGGTAGAGCTGCTGAATAAGGAAACAAAGCCCCCATACCAATGCAGATTTTCAATTTTTCTTTAACTTAACGTTTCCAAGAACTTCATAAGACAATGTGAGGTTAAACAACTTGCCCAGCTTCTATACAACCAGAATGGGTCAGATGTGGGACTTGAGGACAAATCTTCCTAGTTCTCAGTTCAGCTTCCTATCTAATTTAATGTAGTATTTTTTTAATTAAATGTCCTTCCTTTGACAATAGAATTAGAAAGAAACGTTAAAACTCATTAAGAAAACAACCAGTCAATATTCAACTCTAAACATAGCAAAGAAATAAGAAACACATAGTATAAACCACTCCAGTCAGGAAATTAATCACTTCCTTAAAAAGCCTTATGAAACTTGGGCCTATAATTTCCTATGGAGTTCACTACAAGCAGCCAAAATGCTGCCATAAAACTGTTTAATATTCAAATTAAACTTGAAGTATTCTATTACAGACTGAAACAACTGTAATTAAAAGAAAGGTTTGGGGGGGGGAGAACTGTACTAATAAGATTCAAATACTGATTTATACTCTACTAAATAACTTCAAAATGTCCAGGTATTAATTTAGGCTACAAAGAAAATTACATACTTGCACATTGGTTCCCTAGAGCCCATAGAGTGAAATGCTTCTCGTCATTATTTTTAATGTACTTGGTGCAGATGTGGTAGTTGGGAACAGCAGTTTAAAGGTTTATTTAGTAAAATGATGCAGCTCAGCCAAGCTATGCTGTTTAAAATATCATGGAAATTAGAGGGGATTGTTTATTGATTGTGCTCATTTATAAGTCAATTATAGGAACAATCCAACAGAAATAAATATTAATAGAACCTTAGCTAGAAAAGAGAGCTCTCGGAAAATGTTCAAACTTTGTAGTATACTTGCAAACCAGATTCCCATTTAAAATTCAGAGATAACATGTTGTATTCATTATAATTATAGGAGTACATTACACGTCTATAAATACAAGAATGTGCATTTCCTTTAGAAAACTGTCAACTTAGGAAAAGGAAGTGAGTAACCATTAAATACTGAAATATGGGAAAGGGAAGGTAGAGGTGTACACAGACCATCTAGGCATGAGATCTTTCCTAGGACTTCATAAATAGTGGTTAAATCTTTAGCAAGTAAACAACAATTTTAATGATTCCTTCACTTATCAGAATGTTCTCTATTCTCTGAAATTACATTGTCAGTGGTATGCATTGTGGGATATAGGATATCGTGCTGGATATCAAAGTAGCTTGTTCTTAATAAACCACAAGAAATGTTTACTAAATTTCAATGACCCCACATTCTCTTTAGATCAGATTTGTCATTTCATAAGCTTGATTTGCTTTAAGATTTCTGAAAACAGAATAATATAATGAATAAAAGAAGAAGACTTCAACATATAGGTCTCTTCTGGGATACATACTGGATATTTAACAAATTACATAACATTGGATGATTGATGTTTGTCCTTCCTTCTTGAAGAAGACCATGCATGGTATCAGGAGGTAATGACATGATACTCAAGTGAATTGGATTTGAGTGAGGGGAACTGAACTAAGTCAACAGGTTTATGGTCTGTTTTCAAACATTCTGGATTCAGTGATCAGATATGAATCAGAATGTCTGTAGATTGTCTTAGAAGAGAGGAAATCAGGATTAAGTGACTTTTTCAAGGCCACACAGCTAGTAAGTTTCAAGATTCTGAGGTTAGATTTGAACTCAGGTCCTCCTGACTCCAGAGCTGATGTTCTACTTAACTGCACCACCTAGATGTCTTAACCATTGTAATACCATAGGAACCCCTTTGAGACTATACATTGCATGAAAGTTTTAGATCTCCATTGATATAAGCACTTACCTTACCGGGAGATCCTTACCATAGAGAAATTATGGGTGTAAATAAAAAAATAAAGTATACTTAGGTAATACTAAAATAATCATTTTTTAAGTTTCTCTAGTGAGTTATTTGAAGCTATAATTGACAGGATGAAAACAAACATATTTAAAGTGGAAAAGATTTGTTAAGCTTGTTATAATAGTCGTTTGATTGTCAATGAAAAGGAATTCTGAATTCCTAATGCTAAAAAGATTTTAAAAAATTTCTTCGGCATATTGGGTGAACAGTCTCTTTTGATTGTACTTATGGGGAGACATGGACTTAAACAGTCATGCCTGGGCTGTTATTTGCATTACTGGATGAAACCAAAGATATATTGTGGAAGAAGCTGGCTATAAATGCCTTTTATCTACGGTCAGAAGAAAAGAAGTAATAAATACAAAAATGATGAGGTGGCTTCTTGAGAGTATAAACAGATTTTTTTTCACTTTATTAGAACCTCAAGGAGTAAAAAGGATCAAGAGCACCACTTGATTAAGATAAGAAAAGAAATCTCAGATAGTGTTTAAAAAAAAGACAACCTGAAGGTAAATTGGACATCAAGGGAAATCTGAGAAAAGTTTCAAAGAACCACATCAAACAGAAATTGTACTTACTCAATCTATATGATTTGTATCTATGTTGAAAGCAAGCATGTTTCTCAAAAAGTCTCACATAGATGATAGTCATCATACTCTAACATTGTTGCTATATATTATTGAAAGCTTTAATCACTGTTGTTCTTGGAATGGTCTATATCTGAACATAATGAGCGTATCTATAATCATACTTTGAGGAATGACCAAAGAGTATAAATAAGCACCACATACATTTGCAACAATATATAGCTGAATCTCAGTATATATACATATATATACATATATATTTCTTATATATAATTTAACTTAACTTTTAATTTTACTTAACATAACTTAAACTCTCACCCCAGCCATCCAAAGGTAAAAGATTATTTTTTTCTTTCAGTATCATTTCTGTATGTATTTTTACATATGCTAGGAAGTTAGAGTTGTTTTAAATTAATTACAGTCAAATCATAGATCTGTTTCATCTTTTTTTTATTTAAAATAGTAGGATGGTATCCCAAAATACTCAGTGTAGAACCCCGCAAAATAAACCCCATTCAATTATTTTTTAGAAAATCATATTTGCTCTCATTTGAAAAAATTTGCTTTCATTATCATTCACTACCTCTTCATGAATGATGATGAATTCTAAACATATCTACTACAAAATGAACTGGATTTTATAATAGGGTTTAATTATATAGAAAAATATGATGAAGCCATTGAACTTGATGAAATCATTTAATGACATTTGAGCTAAATGTTTGATTTTTTTAAAGGATACCAAAGTTCCACTTTATTATATCCTCAAGTTATGGGATAAATGTCTTTTCCATTGTTAGGCAGTAGAGGGAAAGCTCTGAAATATTTAAACAAGTTAGAGAAGCCCTGACTAAAGTCTTTCCAGCTTGTAAAAAAGTGTCTACTCTCTAAGTACTGTCCACAAACTGAGAATTTCAGCATCATAATCCATCCATACTATCACTAGGGTTTTGACCCTGAAAGCCCAATCAGTTTATCATTTTCAAAAATGCCACTCAGTAAGTCATTAACTCATATTAACTCTATCATGTGTCAGACCCTATGAAAAGCAAGAGGATATAAAGATTTTTTAAATCCCTTTTTTCCCCAAGGATATTAAACAAACAAAAAAACCTATCAGTCATCCATTTTTGTCTATATTTCTATATTTGCCCATATTTTGTGATGTTTTCAACCATCTTATTTAAATGTTTATGGCTGAAAACAGCTTCAAGGCCAGGATTGTACTGCTGCTAGATTCTTCAACTTAAAAATGCTACAAGTCAAGACCAAAGTTGAGGGAGTGTGGGTGTGTGATTTTCTATTTGCTGGTGATTGTGCACCCAAAACAGACTCTGAAGCTGAGTCACAATATTGTTTGAATCAATACTGTTTGACTAGATATTGTCTAAAACTCAAAACTCACCTTGGAGAACGTTCAAGGAAACCAGACAATTGCTAAAATTCCACCTAAGCATTACTTTGGGTCCACTCAAAACTTAGGTATTAGGTTGCACAAATTACATTGAATGTTTATACTTAGAGGACAATCTACATCTCAAGCAAGCATGCCTGGGAACTATACTTTTCTAGAAATTACTTAAGTGTCACAAGTCTGCTTTCTATATAATGTAAATCTCATATAAACTTGAGAAGACAGTTACATTTTTTCTGGCTCCATATTCTGTCAAATAACCTAATTTTTTAAAAGGTTTTGGAATTTGTCCTCAACCATTACTTTTTTTTTACTTATCTATCTTTCTATCTGTGTATCTATCTATCCATTTGTCTATGTCTATCACCTATGTTAAGACCATGTATATTAAGGCTTCCTGTATAGACTCTATAGAGTATCAGCCTATAGATCCAAAAAGAAATCAACCATATAGACATTTTGTCTTTATAGAACAAGTTAATTCTCTTGAAGAGGAAGAAATGGAGTCTACACAGTTGCTGAGGTGGAAGGGAAATTCAAGAGGTAACATAGAAGGTTCCTTATCTTATCCTATAAACACAAAGACAGAAATTCCAGAATTATTTCTTTCCTATCAATCTCTTAAGAAAGAAGAAAACAAAAACCTCAACATGTCCTGAAACCAGGGTCAGGAGTAGTTGGCACAATAGATGAGGTTGGAGATTTCTCAGTCACTCATGGAGAGAAGCACAACTGTGTCCTTGCTCCCATACTTTTTAAACATGATGTTTAAAAACATCTTATTCAAATGCTTAAGGCTGAATACAGCTTCAAGGTCAAGACTGCACTGATGCTAGATTCTTCACCTTAAAAGTGCTACAAGCCAAGACCAAAGTTGAGGGAGTGTGGGTGTGTGATTTTCTGGTTGCTGATGATTGTGCACCCAATACAGACTCTGAAACTAAGATACAAATTCGGATCTATTCTCTGATGCTTATGGTAACTTTGACCTAATAATTAACATCAAACTAACCCAGGTGCAGTATCAGCCAGCATCACACCAAACATATGTGGCACCATTGTTTATAGCAAATGGCGAAATTTTGAATAATGTGGGTGTCTTCCACTTTCCTTGGCAGTGTCCTCCATCAAAGTCTTAGAATTTTTCTTGGTCACTTAATTGCTGAGAGAGGCTAAGTGTAGCATGGAGAATCAGAAAATAATGTTGCTGTTAATATATACATTTTTTTCTGGTTCTGCTCACTTCACTTAATTTCAATTATTTCAGTTCTTTCAAATCTTTCAAGGTTTTTTCTAAAGTCCTCTTGCTCCAGATTTCTTAATGAACAATAGTACAGCATCACATGTAAATATCATTTGTCCAACCATTTCTCAGTTGATAGGCATCCTCTCATTTCTTTGCCCTGAAAAAGTAAGAGCTGCTATAATTATTATATTTGTGGGTCTTATTCACTTTTTATGATCTCTTTGGAATACAGACATAGTAGTGGTCTTGCTAGCTCAAAGTGTATGCACAGTTTTATTGCCTTTTGATATAGTTCCAAACTGCTTTCTAGAATGCTTTGATTAGTTCCCAACTCCACTAATAGTGTCCTTGTTTCCCAATATCCCCTCCAACATTGATCATTTTCTTTTTTTGTCATTTTAGTAAATCTGCTAGGTGTGAGGTGGCTACTCAGTTGTTTTCATTTGCATTTCCTTAATCAATAATTATTTAGAACATTTTTTATATATGACTGTTGATAGCCTTAAATTTTTCATCTGAGGGGTGGCTAGGTGGCACAGTGGATAGAGTACTGGCCCTGGAGTCAGGAGTACCTGAATCAAATCTGACCTTGGACACTTAACAATTACCTAGCCCCGTGTGGGCAAGGCACTTAACGCCATTTGCCTTGCAAAAACCTAAAAAAAAAAAAGGTTCTCATCTGAGAATTGCCTGATGCTTTGATCATGTATCAATTAGGAAATGACTTGTAATTTTATACATTTTATACATTCTCTATATATTTAGGAAATGAGTCATTTATCAGAAACACTAGCCGTGGAAATTGTTCCCCACTTTCTGTATTCCTTCTGATCTTGGTTACATTGATTTTATTTGTGCAGAAACTTTTTAATGTAACCAAATTTTTAATTTTGCATTTTATAATGTTCTATTTCTCTTGTTTTGTCATAAAATCCTCCTGTCTCTATAGCTCTGACTGATAAACTGTTTTCTAGTAATTGGTTTATGGTTTCATTCATCTAAATCCTATATTCATTTTGACTTTATCTGGTTATGGTGTGAGATATTGTCAATGCTGAATTCCTGTCAAAGTACAATTTTTGTAGATATTTTTGAGAAATAGTGAGTTCTTATCCTAGAACCCAGAGTCTTTGGGTTTTTCAAAACAGTAGATTACTTTTGTCACTTACTACTTTTCATTCTGCTGATCCACCACTCTATTTCTTAGCCAGAATCAGTCAGTTTTTAATAATTGTTGATTTATATTAAGTTTTGGATCTGATATGACTAGGCTAACTCCCTTTGGATTTTTTTTCATAAATTTCTTTGATATTATTTGTTTTTTGTTGCTCCAGATGAATATTGTTTCTACTTTTTCCAACTCTATAAAATAGTTTTTCAGGAGTCTGACATGCCACTCAATATAAAATTTAACTTGAGTTGAATTACCATTTTTCTTAAATTGAGTTGTTCTCCCCATGAGCTACTGACATTTTTTCAGTAGTCTAGATCTTAATTTTTGTGAAAAGTGTTTTATAATTGTGGTCATGCAGTTTTGTGATTAGTCTTGGCAGGTAGATTCCTAAGCATTTTATATTACCTACAGTTACGTCAAAAGAAATTTATTTGGACTTTGTTGGGAAATGTATAGAAATGTTGATGATTTATGAGGATTTATATGATAATCCTGTACCTTTGGGAATGGTGTTGTTTCATGTGGCTTTTAGTTGATGTTTTAGGATTCTCTAAGTATAACATCATATAATCTGCAAAAATAGTTTTTACTTCCTTATTTGAATTCTTTCAATTTATTTTTTTCTCTTATTGCTAAAGCTAACATTCGTAATAGAATATCGAAGAATAGTCATAATGGTCATCCTTGTTTCACCTCAGTTCATAGGACAAATGTTTCTAGCTTATCTAGATTACATATAATGTTTGTGGATGGTTTTAGATATCGCTTATTGTTTTAAGGAAAAATTCATTTATTCCTCTGCTCTCTAGTGTTTTTTAATAAGAAAAGTACTGTATTTTGTCAAAAGCTTTTACAGTGTTTACTGAGATGATCAGATGATTTCTGTTATTGATTTGATCAATTATGCTAATAGATTGCCTAAAATTGAACCAGTCCTGCATTCCTGTGAATGAATCTTACCTGATAATATTATATAATCATTGTGATGATCTCTTATTACAATCTCTTTGAATATCTTGTTTAAATTTTTCATCAACTTTTATTAGGGATATTGGTTTATAATTTTTTTGTTTATATTGCTTCTTCCTGATTTAGGTATATGCACCATATTAGTGCCAATAAAGGAATTTGACAAAACTCCTTTTTTGTCTAATTTTTCAAATAGCTTCTGAAGAATTGGAAGTAATTGTTCCTTAATTGTGCCAAATTCCAAATCCATCTGATCATGGAGATTTTTATTTAGCGAGTTTGTTGATGGCTTGTTCAGTTTCATTTTCTAAAATGGGGTCATTTAATTATTTTATTTTCTCTTCTGTAATATGGACAATTTATGTTTTTGTATATATTCATCCATTTTACTTAGATTGTCAAATTTATGGGCTTAAATTTCTTCATTGGGAGGGGTGAATTCATCTTTTAAATTTTTGATTTGGATAATTTGATTTTCTTCTTTTTTATATCAATTAACCAAAAGCTTATCTATTTTATTTGTTTTGTTAGGAAACCAAATATTGATGCTATTTACTAGTTCAATGGGATTTTTACTTACAATTTTTATTAATTTTTTCCTTGATTTTTACCAAATTTCATATTTAATAGGGATTTTAATTTATTCTTTTCCAGATTTTGTTATTGTTTTGCCAAATTCATTGATCATTTCTTTATCTATTTTCTTCATGTAAAAATTTAGAGATATAAAATTTTCCTTTTATAAGTTCTTTGGCTGTATCCCACAAGTTTTTCTTAATGTTGTCTCACTGTGAGCATTGTTTATTTAATATTTCTATGATTTGTTGTGTGATCCGCTCATTAGTCAAAATTAGACCCTTAAGATTTCAATTTGTTTTAGTTTATTCATTTCTTTGACTTACTTTTGTATATTCTGTTTAGAATTACCTCATTCTGAGAGAAGTTGAGATTCTCCACTAGTGTAGTTTTGCTGTCTATGTCTTCCTACTACTCATTCAGCTTCTATTCTAAGAATTTCGATGCCATAATACTTGGTGCATATATGTTTAGAATAGATACTACTTCATTGTCTATGTTGCCTTTTAGAAAGATGTAGTTTTATTATTTATCTTTTTTAGTTAGATGAATTTCATTTTTGCTTGGTCTGGGAAAAGATTGCTACCCCTGCTTTTTCTATTTCAGCTGAACCACAATGTATTCTCCTCTAGCCTTTTACCTTTTTTCTGTGTACATCTCTCTGCTTCAAAAGTGTTTCTTGTATAAAACATATTGTAATATGCTGGTTTTGAAACCACTCTCATCCACTTTTTTTAATTTTATTTATTCAAGGGAATAAGGTTGTGACTCCTCCAAGATCACACAACTAGGTTATTATTAGGTATACTATCATATTATCTACAAAGAGTGAAAATTTTTCTTATTTTAAATTTATTTATTTTCAACCATTTGTACATAAATATTTCCAAGTTACAAAATTTCCCTCCACCCTCCCTTCCCAACCCCCTCCCCTCAGCAGGGAAGAGTCAGGTTAGCATTATACACATGTTTTGTTAAACATATTTACAAATTAATAATTTTTGGCATGAGGAATTAGGATTAAGGGAAAGAGATACACAAGAGATAATTTTTATAAAGTGTTCCTCAGATGTTGAAAGGTTGTTTTTTGTTCTGTATGTTTTGTTTTCTTTTCCTTCCTCTAGGTGGGGATAATATAGTCCATAACCAGTCAAATACAGTTGTGTTAGCTCTCTGAACTGTCAAAAAGAATTGCTTCCATCAAAGTTGTTCATCTCCTAATGTTGTTGATGTGTATATTGTTCTCTTGGCTCTACTACTTTCACTCAGCATCAGATCCCATAAGGCATTCTATGCTTCTCTAGAGTCCGCCCATTTATGGTTTCTTATCCAAAAATAATATTCCATGGGACTCATGTATGATAACTTGCTTAGCCTTTCCCCAATTGATGGGCATTCCTTTACTTTCCAATTCATTGCCACTACAAAAAGACCTACTAGGAATATTTTGGAACATGTAGGACTTTTCCCATTTTTTACAATTTCTTCTGGACATAGTCCTGGAATTGGAATTGCTGGGTCAAAGAGTAGGAATAGTTTTATTCCTCTTTGAATATAGTTCCATATTGCTCTCTGGAATGGTTGGGACCCTTCAAAACTCCACCAGCAATACATCCATGTCCCAATCTTCCCACAAACCACTGCAACATTGATCATCTTCCCATTTTCTCATCTGGGATAATATAATAGGTGTGAGATGATACCTCATTTTTGTTTCAATTTGCATTTCTCTGTTCAATAGTGATTTGGAGCATTTTTATATGATTATATAAAATATGTATAACATATGATTATATGTAGTTTTAATTTCTTCCTTTGGTTCATGTTCTTTGACCATTTATCAAGTGGGAAATGACTTGTGATTTTATAAATTTAATGCAATTCTCTATATATTTTAGAAACAAGACCTTTTCAGAACTCCTGATTGTGAAGATTATTTCCCAACTTTCTGCTTTTCTTCAAATTTTGACAGCATTGATTTTATTAGTGTGAAAACATTAATTTAATATAGTCAAAATCATTAATTTTGCAGTTTATAATTTGATCTATTTCTTGTTTGGTCATAAATTTATCCCTTTTCCATGGAATGAATAGATAGATAGATAGAGTATTTTTTCTATTGATTGATCTATGGTGTTGCTCTTTATGTCTAAATCCTGTAACAGTTTCGACCTTGGTATGTGGTGTGAGATGTGGATCAAATCCTAGTTTATGCCATACTATTTTTCAATTTTTGCCAATCCGCTAGGCAATTATTAAGTGGTTAAGACTGGATTTGAACTCAGGTCCTCCTAGACTAGGGTTGGTGCTCTAACTACTGCTCCACCAAACTGTCCCTCCCTCTCCCCACCTTTCTTTTTAGAAGAGTTCATCCCATTCACAATAACAGTTATTATTACTATGCTTTATTACCTTCATCTTATCACTCACTTAATTTATAGTTTTTTTTTTCTTCTTTCACCCTATCCCTCTTCACAAGTGCTATGCTACTGGATAGTCTTCTTCCTTTATGATCCTGTTCCTCTTACACCACTCTCTTTTCTTTCCCCTTTCTCATTTTATTTTTCTCTTACATTCTTAGCCCTATCAGTACCTCCATCCCTTTTTCCCCTATTTCCCTCCCAATTCCAACTTAGTGCATTTGTCATTCCCTCTTTGAGTCAAATCCAATTAAAGTAAGATGCAATTAATTCTCACTCCTTCCTTTTTTCCTTCTACCATAATAGGTCCTTTGTGCCTCTTCATATGAGATAAATTAGATATTTCTTCTTCCCAGTGTCCTCCTGTCCCAGTACAATTCCTTTAGAATGTATTACTTTATTTATATTCATCTCAACAAAATTAATTTATACCTATAGCTTCTGTCAAAGTATAGCCCCTCAGTTTACAAGAGTTTTGAGTATTAACCTCCCAAGTAGAGATGTAACCAATTTAGTGTATTTCTTCAATCTCATGTTTGAAGATCAAATATCTATTCAGTTGTGTTTTTTTTAAATCAGGAAAATTAGAAAGTAATTTATTTTGTTAAAAGTCCATCCTTTACCCTTAAAGAGGATTCTCATGTTGCTGGGCAATTGAATCTTGGTTGTAATATACCTCCTTTGCCTGCTGACATATCATATTCCTAGCCCTTCTATCCCTTAATTTTGATGCTATCAAGCCCTGCATAATGCTGTTGGCTCCTTGGTATTTGAATGTTTTCTTTCTTTCTAACTGCTTGCAGGATATTCTTCTTATCCTGATAAATCTGGAGTGGTCCTAGAATATTCCTCAGCATTTTCATTTTAGGATTCCTTTCAGGAAAGGATAGGCAGATTCTTTTAATGATTATTTCACTTTCTGGTTCTAGAATAACGGGAAAGTTTTCATTGATGACTTCTTGTAAGAGGTTATCCAGGTTCTTTTTTTTAAATCATGACTTTCCGTTAGTCCAATAATCTTTTACATTATCTCTTGTGGATCTATTTTCCATGTCAGTTATTTTTCTATTGAATTAATTTAGATTTTCTTCTTTTTTCATTTTTTAAAAAATACTATTTCAGTGATTCTTAAAATCACATAGTATTAATAGACACTATTTGCCCAAATCTATTCTTCTAGGAATTATTTTCTTAAATTACTTTTAGTGCCTCCATTTCTATTTGGCAAATTCAATTTTTAAAGGAGTTGTTATATCTTTTCCATTTGTGGCATTGTATTTTTGAAGCAATTATTTTCCTTTTGTATTTGTTCAATTGTACTTCTGAAGGATTTATTTTCTTCTGTTAATTGCTGTACAACCTTTTATAACATGTTAAATTTCTTATGCATTTCTTTTCCCAATTTTTCTATTAGATTCTTAAAATCCCTTTTGAACTCTTTCAGAAAGCCTTTTTGGTCTGGAGACTAGATCTTATTCTCTTCTGGGTCTTCATATGTAGTACTATTTTTCTGTAATCCTCTTCTGAGTTGGTCTTATGCTCTTCCTTAACTCCAAGCAAACTTTCTGTAACCCTGGCTTTTATCTGACTTTTTTTTAGTCTTTTTGAGTTGTGTTCCTGGGTTCTGTCACAAGGTACCTGTAGTGGGAGAGAGAACCATTTGCGGACCTTCTGCATTGAAAACTCTTCTGGTCATTCAGCTTAGTGTTGCCATGTGAATAGAGCATATAGCATACCTGTGTTGTAGCCCTTCTACTGTCTACCTATGCTGTTAACCTGCTGGGCAGGAGCTTCTTTCATCTGGTCCCCTCTTCATCCCACCTGCACTGGTTTCATCTCACAACCCAGGATTCAGTACTCTGCTCCTCGTCTCCCTCTTGCTTAAAAGTATTCTGTTCTACAAAGGAGACAATATGGTGACATAGAGGCAGGAATTATCAGAAACTCTTTCCCAGAACACTCCAAATGCCTTAAAATTATGACTTTAACGAAATTCTAGAGTGTCAAATCCACAGAAAGCCTGAGTGAAACGATGTTATGTTGTTAAAACAACTTGGAAGATCTGTGGTAAGGATCTGTTCCAACAGGGTTAGAGAAGACTGTAGCACACCCAGGACATGCCTCATAGGGAACCAGCTCCAGTCTTTCAGGAACAGCCCACAGGTGCCCAAATCCCTAGGGGCACCTGAGCCCATAGCAGCAAAGGTAATTTCCAGACATCCCAGTCCATGGATTGCCAAGTACAACTTGGAAGATCAGTGGGAAAACAAAGGGATCACAGAGCTCAAAGCAATTCAAGTCTCACTGTGGACTCAGCCTGGAACCAGAAGCAGTCCTGCAGAGCCATCTGGCAACTGTTTCCAGAGTGCTCATCCTACAGCCCGTAAAGTGGTCAAGGAAAACTGTAGAGTTCTTTCCATTATCCTTAGGACAAGACTCTACTACTTTGCCCAGACTCAGATCCAGGTCACAGCCTGGGGCCCCTGACAACCACAGCAAAGCAAGAACCATTCTCACAGCTCTAGGGCAGAGGGGAGTGCTTGAGATCATCCACAGACCAGAGCTCAAGAAGGAGAGCAGTCAGAGCCTCTCATAGAACTTTGAAGGAGGTAAGGTCCCTGGGGAGGTGTGCCAGAAAGATTGAAAAGCTTGGAACGTGCCTAAAAGTAAGGTCATAGGCTAGGTAAATGCGAAAACAACAGAAGAGAAAGAATATGACCATAGAGAGTAATTTTGATCCCAAGGAGGATCAAGGTATACACCCACAAGGTGAAACCATCAATGTTTCTGTATTCAAAGCCTCCAAGGAAAATAGGAATTGGTCTCAGATTATGAAAGAGCTTAAAAATGATTCTGAAAATCAACTAATGGAATTAGAGGAAAAATTGGGAAGAGAAATGAGAGGGATGCAGGAAAATCATGAAACCAAGTCAGTAGTTTGGTGAAGGAGATACAAAAAAAATCCTGAAGAAAATAATATGTTAATAATTGGTTTAGGTCAAATGGAAACAAAAAAGAAGACCAAAAGGTCAATGAGAAGAATGATTTAAAAAGCAGAACTGACCAGATGGAAAAGGAGATAAAAGGCTCACTTTAGAAAATAACTCCTTCAAATGTAGAATGAGGTAAGGGAATTTGAGGATTTGTTGATCAATCAAGAAATAATAAAATAAAATCCAAAGAATGAAAAGAGAAGAAAATATGAACTATCTAATTGGAAAAATAACTGACATGGAAAACAGATGCAGAAGAGGTAATTTAAAAATTGTTGGGCCACCTGAAAGTCATGACCAGGAAAAGAACATTTATTTCAATTATAAAGAAATTCTCCAGGAAAATTGCTCTGATATCCTACAAACAAGGGTTAAAGAAATTGAAGCAATTTAACAGATCACCTCCTGAAAGAGATTCCAAAACAAAAACTCTCAGAAATATTATAGCCAAATTCCAAAACTTTCAAGTCAAAGAAAAAATATAACAAGTAGCCTTAAGGAAACAGTTCAAATATTTTGAAGTTGCAGCTAGAAATACAAGGGAGTTAGCAGTGTATATAGTAAGGGCTCATAGGGCTTGGAATCTGATATTCCAGAAGGCAAAAGGACATGGATTACAACCAAGAATCAGCTACTCAGGGAATTTCCAAACTTTCCTGTTGAAATGATCAGAACTGAACAGAACATTTGATCCTCAAGTACAGGACTCAGGTGAATCATAGAAAGGGTGGATGGGAAGGACATACTATAAGGGATGTAATGATGTTGAACTGTTTGTTTTCCTGCATGGGAAGAAGAAACAATTAACTCAAATGAACCAACTCACTTATTGGAGGAGTTAAAAGGAGCATATATAGACAAAACACAGGAGGAAGCTGAATATGAAGGTATAATATAATTATAAAGATGGAGTGAATGAACAATATAATTGTACTGGTCTAAAGAGAAAGGAGAGGAAGAATAGGCTAAGATATTTTATGTTGAAGAGTCAAGAAAAAGCTTTTTCAATGGCATGGAAAGAGTGAAAGTGAGGGAAAAATGAGTGAGTCTTCATTCTCATCATAAATGCCTCAGAGAGGAAATAGCATACACACTCAATAGGGTGTGTAAATCTATCTTATCCTAGAGGGACAAGGAGATGAAAGGGATGGGAGAAAAGAAAAGGGTAAAAGGAGTAAAAGAATAAAATAAATGGAAAAGGGAGGATTAGATTGGAGGGAAATGCATTTAGTATTAGCTGCTGTGGGGAAAATATATTGAAGCAACTTCTCTAATGAACTAATGATAAAAACTGTGATACATCCCAGAGTCAGAGCCAATGCTATATGAACATGAGATTAAAGTATATTTTTTTCCTCTCACATCATTTTTCTTGTTATTTCTCTATCTTTATGGGGAGGGGAAAGAGATGATTATATTTACTTGTACAAGACTATTCCAGTAATGTGAAAATAAACAAACAAACAAACAAATATATGAATTATCGATAGATAGATAGATACATAAATACACTGCAAAGAAAAAAAAAGAAAATGTTCCATTCTGTTCTTTTGTCATTTCTGTCATTCCACATACTGTTTAGAAGCTTGATTAATATCTTTTTCTGAGGGAAACCTAGGACAACTTATTGAAGTTTGGGTTTCTCTCCAAAATCTTATTATTGTCCCCCCAAGGAGGATTTTTATTTAGTATTTTTTTTCCTCTTTTTCCAAACTGTTGAATGTCTTCTGCCTTTCATTTCCCTAATTTTCACTTGATTTTTAAGATCCTTTTTGAACACTTCCAAGAATTCTTTTTTGGTCTGAGACCAATTCTCATTTTTCTGCAAAACTTCTCATATGTTGCTTTTTCTACCATCCTTTTCTGACATTGTGCTGTGATCTTTCTTGTCACCAAAGTAGTTCACTATGGTCAGATAATTTCTAAGCTTTTCTGACTCATTTTGAACTTTGCTCCTCGGCCATAGGAGTAGATGTCTCATGTTTCTTAGGTAAAAGAGGGGCCTTTCTGCATTGGCGTCTCTGGTACTGTGACTTACTTTGCCTGATCTAGTCACACTTATTGTAGGAAGGTTTAAGGCCTCTCATTTTGTCATTGGTTCTGGTGTTGGTGCCTTCACCCCTGACTTGTTGTGCTATTGTTCTACAGAGTCAGCACATGGGAAGGCAGAACTCAGGTGGTGATCTTTGTTGTGACTGAGAACCTCCAGTTGACTTCTCCTACACCCTGCCTGCTCTGGTCTCTACCTCCTATGCTGGATTCTCCCCCATGATCTGGGAAATGCTCCTCTTCGATCCCAGACATTTTTGCAGTCTTTCTAAGGATCTTAGTTGGAAAATGTTCCTCTCTATCTTTTTTTGTGGTTCTGTAATTTCAGAATCCAATTATATCCTTGATTAACATTTTTCTGAGCTTAGCTGGGGAGAGATTAAGGAAATTCCTGGTTTATTTGATTTTTTAGATTAATCTGTAATATCCCCTTTTCTGTTCAAATATCTCAACCTTTAGTTTAGCTCAAAAGAGACCTCCCATTGTAGTTGAGAAATATAATCTGCTTCCATCTCCTGAGGTATTGACATTGCCAAGAACACATACATTTTTGTTGATGGTGTAAACAACAAATGACTGGTGCTAGATCCTTCACTGGGACATTTGTTTTTCTCTTTGATCATTCCTTTGTCAATATTTTGGGTGTCCTGGTGTAAATAAACAGAAAGATCAGACCAATAAAAATCTGGTTGAGATGGTCTATGTTTTTTTCCTTGTCAAATTTCTAAGAGTCAAGTTAGGTTTCATAAAACAATTAATGGGGGTGGCTAGGTGGAGTAGTGGATAAAGCACCTGCCCTGGAATCAGGAGTACCTGGGTTCAGATCCGGGCTCAGACACTTAATAATTACCTAGCTGGGTGGCCTTGGGCAAGCCACTTAACCCCATTTGCCTTGCAAAAACCTAAAAAAAATTAATGTTCTATTACATTAATATCAGAAAGGAGCTGATCAACAACACTTGAAAGACATTTCCCTAGCTGTAAATTTATCAATCCAACTAAAATATAATCCTTTCCTTCCCAGTGGTAAAGTAATGGGGGTAACTAAGGACTCTTAATCCACCAATTAAGATTGCTATAGGAGGTCCAATTAATGTACTTATCAAACAAACTGCAAGATAGATCTAGGGATAAAAGGCACTTGCCCCCCTTCCTCTGGGTCTTTGATGCAAATGGATGCATTCATAAGGAACCAAATGACATGCCCCTGTTAATAAAGCTTATCTCAGTAGGAGAACTGCTCCAGTCTGTCATTTGTTCAAATTTGGGCCACCATAGTCACAAGCATTATAAAGGATAAGAGAATGAATTTGAACCCAGGTCCTCTTACTTCAGAATCAATCCTATTTGTACTCTAATTTAAGGTTTAGGAAATGGATTAGTCATGTATCAAAGGAATAATGACAAAATAATCTGAAGACCATATTATAATGTATTTTACCCCAAGCAAGGCTAAATGCTTGCAATATCTCAAACTCATTGGGTAAATTCTATATGGAGATTTGGGCACAAACAAGAGAATAAATCATGTTACATGAGAAAAGTGTTATGGGTTGCCAAATATATAATTAGAGGAAGAACAACCATGAATGAAGTCCCAAATAACTGAACGATCACAATTTTGATCTGATCATTATTTCACAAGTGAAATATATAGTTAATGAAAATTCTTCTAACTTCACAAATTATATGATTATCTGATAATGTTACAAGAGATGTTTTAAGCAATATTCAAAATTTACAGAAAAACACACCCATAAAACTTCTATTATCACACCTTGCTCTGAAAAAAAAAAATTATCTCTGAATTACAAAAAAAATAAGACCACCATCAGTAGGAACCTTTTATGTTAATGGTCACTTCTCTTCACTAGTCTGCACAATCAATCAAAGTCTTTGAAAATCTAAGCATTGTTTAATGGACTAGTATCCCTCTCAGATTTTCAAAGCTTTGTACTTAAGTTGTTACCAATTAACTTGCTTATACAAAGATGGTTTGAAGAAAATTAGCTAATTTTAAGCTGAGCTGTACTTCCAATTTTTATTTCTTTTTGATAAGAGAAAAGGAAGGAAGTTTGAGGAGAGTTGTTTCTTCAATTTTTTTTGTCCCATTTGATTGAATATCCTGTACTTTTTATAGCGTACTATTGTATAGTCAGACAGTTGTGCCACCAAACTGTTTGAAAGGCAGAATTGAACAGTGTATGAATTACAAAGGAAAGATTGGCAATGGAGTCACTTCAGACCTTGGGGAGTCTGTTTCCTCATTTCTTCCATTTCAACAACTTTTTGTTAACTCCCCTCCCCAGAGCCTGTAATGAATTATAGTGTATATAAGACATAAAGGAAAAAAAATAATAATCCTTGTCCTGAAAGAGCTGAAGATTCTATTAAAGGGAAAGGTGTGTCAAGGAGAAATGGAATATAAAAGGTGAAAAGATTCTTAAAAATAGAAAAGACATGTAAAATAAAAAGGATACAAATTAATTAACAAAGGAATTTAGAAATTGTGAACTGGTAGCTTCTCATAAAAGTGAAAAATATTGTCACTTCCAGTCTCTTCAAAGATGTGGCTGATTTATAAATACCCCCGAAAAAGTTTTTACCAAGTCCTAGATATTTATTCTCATTCATTGAGAAGATACACAATTTCCAAAATATTCACCATTACTTAATAAGCTCTTTTAAAAGAATGTTTTGTATTAATCACAAATTCAATACACTTTATAAATTCACATATATATTTATAATTCACACATATATAATATATAATTATATATTATACATATTATAAATGAATATATTATAAATAAAATATAAATTAAAAAATAAAAATATTGTAAATGAAATATAAATAAATATATTTATATTATAATATATATTATAATTCACATATTTGTAATTCACATATATATGAGTCATTGTTTATTCTCAATATAAGAAATATGTTCATTTATTTATTATACTACTCATTTAATGATTATTTACAATACTGTCATAGTCCTACATATTCCAGACCCCAGAGATTGTGAAAAATTATATTTTTCTGCTTGAAAACTATAGCTTCATAGCAACTCTTTTTTTTAGTGGCAAAGAAATGGAAATTAAAGAGATGCTCATCAACTGGGGAATGGTTAAATAAGTTAAAGTATATAAATATTATGGAATGCTATTGATCTCTAATTAACCACAAATGGTCGGACTTTCGAGAAGTATGGAATGAGTTACTGGTTCTGATGCTTAACAAAGGGAGCTGAACCTAGAGAACAAGGTATACATTAATAACAGTAGTGTGAGATGATCAACCTAGATGGATACAGCTCTGCTCAACAGTTGAAAGAGCCAGGACAGCCTTATTAATCCAGCTATGGACAATGCTATCCCTATCCAGAGGACAAAAACAAAAATAAAATAAAACAAAATAAAATAAAATCCTTCAGATTGGATGTACACCACATTCACCTTTTTATTTTTTTATTTTTAGGTTTTTGTTTTTTTTTTTAGGTTTTTGCAAGGCAACCGGGGTTAAGTGGCTTGCCCAAGGCCACACAGCTAGGTAATTATTAAGTGTCTGAGATTGAGTTTAAACCCAGGTACTCCTGACTCCAGGGCCGGTGCTCTACCACTGCACAACCTAGCCTCCCCGACATTCACCTTTTGAAAAAGATCTCTTATGTCTTTCTTTCCTGTAACCTAATTCCTCATGCCAAAAATGACTAATCCTGTTTAATACAAATGTGTATGTACAGTATTAATCTGACTGCTTGCCATTGAGGGGAAGGGAGTTTGAATAGAAATTTTGTAACTTAAAAATACACATATGCATATGGATGAATGTTGAAAAACTTTTTTAAGATGAGTTTGGAAAAAGAAAATATCAGTGAAAAAAGAGAAAACTATTAGGTAAGGTATTGTTATCTTAGGGAGTCTTACTGTTTAAAAGGATAATAATAATTAATGATAAAATATTAATAACTATGATAGCAGATATTATTAAAATTATTTAGAAATATTCATCTATTTTACCAATAATTATTTCAGTTGCAGAGGGCCAATGTTGAAATGCATTCTCCCATAGTTGCAGCTCAGTAAAGAATTATGGTTGTATGTTACATATCTTATAAAGTGTGACTGATTTGTCAATTTGTTATGCTTGCTGTAATTTTCTTAAATTAAAGTTCCAAAAAAGGGGAAAGTCAATGTATATGCATGAGGATCCCTCTGTCATCACTGCCAAAATTAGACGGAAAGAAGAAAGCTGGGAAACAATCTTCACAACTAAGAGTTCTTATAAAAATGTAATTTCCAAAATATATGGAGAATTGCATCAAATTTATAAGGTTACAAGTCATTCCTCCATTGATAAATGGTCAAAGGATATGAATAGACAGCTTTCAAATGAAAAATAATAAAACTATATATAATCATAAGAAAAATGCTCCAAATCATTATTGTATAGAGAAATGCAAATTAAAAACAACAATGGGGTATCATCCCATACCTATTAGATTAGCCCAGATGAGAAAAAGAGAAGATGATCAATGCTGGAGAGGTTGTGGGAGGATTGGGATATTAATGCTTTGCTGATGGAATTGTGAATGGATCCAACCTTTCTGGAGAGCAATATGGAAATATGTCCAAAGAGCAATAAAAATGTTCATACTCTTTGATCCATAAATACCACTATTGGGTCTATACCGTGAAGAGATGATGAAAAAGAATAAAAACATCACTTGTACAAAAATATTCATAGCAGCTCTGTTTGTGGTAGCAAAGAATTGGAACTTGAGTGAATGTCCATCAATTAGGGAATGACTTAATAAACTGTGATATGTGTAAGTGATGGAACACTATTGTTCTATTAGAAAAAAAAGGAGAAATGGGAATTCAGGGAAGCCTAGAAGGATTTGCATGAATTGATCCTGAGCAAGATGAGCAGAAGCAGAAGAACCTTGTACACCCTAACAGCAACTTAGGGGTGATGGTCAACCTCAATGGACTTGATCATTCCATCAGTGAAAAAATCAGGAACAATTTTGGGTTATCTGCAATGGAGAATATCATCTGTATCCAGAGAAAGAATTGTGGAGTTTGTACAAAGATTATCACTTTCAAATTTTAAAAAAATGTTATCTTATACTATAATTTTGCTATCTCTTATACTTTATGTTTCTTCTTTAAGGATATGATTTCTCTCTCATCACATTCAACTTAGAGCAGTGAAAATCATGGAACAATGTAAAGACTAGCAGAATGCCTTCTGTGGGTGTGGGGGAGGGAAGCAAGATTAGAGGAAAAATTGTAAAATTCAAAATAAATAAATAAATAAATAAATAGAAACAATGAGTTTTCTCCTCACAGCTATCAGATTGGCCAAGATGAGAAAAAGGAAAAATGATCAATGTTGGAAAGATTGTGGGAGGATTGGGACATTGATGCATTGCTGGTGGAGTTATGAACGGATCCAACGTTTCTGGAGAACAATATGGAACTATGTCCAAAGAGTAATAAAACTATTCATACCCTTTGGCCCAGTAATTCCAATTCTAGGTCTATATCCAGAAGAAATTGTAAATAAAGGAAAAGTCGTACATGCTTCAAAATATTCATATAAGCTCTTTTTTTGTAGTGGCAAAGAATCAGAAATTGAGGGGATGTTCATCAATTGGGGAATGACTAAACAAGTTATGGAACATGAATACTATGGAATATTATTGTTCTATAAGAAACAATGGATGGTGGGACTCTAGTGAAGCATGGCACGAGTTACAGGATTTGATGCTTAATGAAGGGAGTAGAATCACGAGAACAATGTACACAACAGCAACAATATTGTGAGATGAACAGACTTGATGGAAGCAGCTCTTCTCAACAGTCTTGAGAGTGCTAGAAAACTTTATTAGATTATGGACTGTATTATCCCCATTCAGGGGAAGAAAAATGAAACAAAACAAAACCAATGCACAAAAATACCTCAAACCTTCAGAATATAATGAACACTTTATAAAAATTATCTACGTATCTTTCCCTTAATCCTAATTCTCCACACTGAAAATAGCATACCTGTAAACATGTTTATCAAAAATGTGTATATGCAATACCAACCTGACTGTTTACTGCTGAAAAGGGAGGATGGAAGGAAATTTTGCAACTTAAAAAATTTGCATGTGCATATGAATGAAAATAAATAAATAAATAAATAATCAAGTGAGCATACAAGAGGGTACCTATGAGTAAATACTTGTGAAAAACAAAATAAGAAGGAAAAAACAAGCATTTGAGGGCTTCAATTAAAATGAAGAAATGATAAACATATTATAGTATTAGAATTATAAGACATCTGTGTTCATCTACTTCAAATCATTTTCAGATATGAGAAAATTACACAAAATATAAAAATGCTTATCACCAAGATGAGAAAAATTGAAGTGAGAAATTGAATTCAGATCATCTGCTTGGAGATTTATCATCTTTACATCGTACTATGCTATTTCTCTTGAAAGAGATGCAAATAATATATTAGATATCAAATAGATGTCCATTGATTGTGAGACTATTGAAACAAATTGTGGGATATAAATACGATGTAAGGAAAATTATTCTCCATAAGGAAAATAAGAAATTGAACGTACAAAGAATTCAGAAACCCAAGGGAAGATATAGAAGCTCTTTAGAAGAAAAGTAAATAATATGGACGTTGACCTCAGCAATGTAACTGGAAGGAAGCAAAACTGAACACTCTGTAATAATAAGGATTTGAACTAATAAGGGTTGAACTAAGAAAATGGCTTAGAAAGTGTTTTTTTTTTTTTCCTTTCTCTTGTTGAAAAGGTTTGGGACTATCGATATGAAATTCATGGGTTTTCTTTTTTCTTTCTTTCTTTAATTTTATGTAAAGAATAATTTATTTTTTTGGCAAGAGGAGATAAATAATCACATCAGAAAAAATATATAAATAAATATAAGCATATTATTTTAACAAAGAACATGAGTTAATACTTAAATATCATTTAACATATTGTCATGGATTAATAGGAAAGGAAATGGTATCAAAAGACAGTAACAATACACATGGAAAGGTTGTAGAGAGAAAGGCACATTGATTTATTGTTAGTATACCTAAGAACATTGAGGGAGTTGAAACTAGGCTCAGTTCTGGAAAGCAATTTTGAATTGTGTAAATAAAGCCTCAAATTTCCAAACCCTTTGTCATGGAGATTGCAACACTAGGGAAGTGCTCCAAGGAAGTCATTGACAAAAAGAAGGACTCTCTAAATATGACAATATTTGTAGAAGCATGTCTTTGGTAGAAAAGAAGTAGAAATCAAGTACATACTCATAGATCGAGGAAATTATTTTTTTTATTATTTTTTTTTGGCAAGGCAATGGGGTACTATGCTATTTCTCTTGAAAGAGATGCAAAAAATGTATTAGATATCAAATAGATGTCCATTGATTGTGAGACTATTGAAACAAATTGTGGGATATAAATATGACGGAGGGGAAATTATTCTCCATAAGGAAAATAAGAAATGGTATGTACAAAGAATTCAGAGACCCAAGGGAAGATATAGCAGCTCTTTAAAAGAAAAGGGCCAGTGACTCCAGGGTCAGTGCTCTATCCACTGTGCTACCTAGCCAACCCCTAAATCGAGGAATTTAAAAATAAATCTTAATACAGGATGATAATAGTATAATATAGTATAATTAGAAATTATGAGGGAGCTAAGTACTGGTCCTGTAGTCAGGAGAACCTGAGATCAAATCCTGCCTCGCCTCAGTCATTTAATAATTACCCAGCTATGTAACCTTGGACAAGTCACTTAAACCCATTGCCTTGCAAAAAAAAATATAAAAAGAAGAAAGAAATTAGGATGGTCTGTAGATCAATTAAAGAATAACATAATAGGCTGTGGTATATGATTATGATATAATATTTTTGTGTTATAAGAAATAACAGGCAGTATGACTTCAGAAAAACACAAAAATGCAGGAATTGATGCAAAATGATTTGAGTGGAACAAAAAACTCAGCTTGATGAAGAACTGTGAATGACAGCTAATCTCAACAGTACCATGATCCAAGACAATTCTAAGACTTATGATGAAACATGTTATGCAACTTCAGAGGAAAAAAATACTGATACCATCAGAATATAGACTGGAACATACTATATTTTATCTTTTTTTCCTTTAAGTCTTCTTGTACAAAATGAATAATATGGAAGTTTTGGATGATTACATATGTATAACTTTACATCATATTGCTTTCTGCCTTAGCAAGGGAAGAGAGGACAAAGGGAAGGAAGAATGGAATTTGGAACCCACAACTTTTAAAAATGTTTAAAATAATGTTAGTACATGTAATTGGGAAAAATTAAAATATTTTTTAATTAAGGGAGGTGCTGAAGAGGTAACATGGAAAGACCAGCAAACTGAGGCAACATGAAATAAACAGAGGCAGGAAAACAAAATATATGATAACAGTAACAATATAAATAAAAAGAACAAAAATTGCAAAATAATGAAAATTGAATTTTATAAAATTGGAAAGATTAAACTTGGCTTTGAGGCTTCAAGATACACTGTCCCATTCCTTCCAAGAGTTTGGGGTCTTTGGGTATGAATCATGGTATATTGCTCGATATATACAAGAACTCATTTATTTGAGTTTTACATATATATATATATATATATATATATATATATATATATATGTATATATACATACATACATATATGAGTATATATATGTGTGTGTAATATAGACAAGCATAAAGTGTATATATGATATAAATATACATAGCAGATAATTTCAATGTTTCAAATACTTTTTAATAATGTTTATTTCCTTTAAAAAGTATTAGAACAGATGGTACTCAAGGAAGGGATATAAGTAGAGATACAGGGAAAAAATCATGTAATTGTAAAAATATATTAAAATGAAGCCTATAAAAATCCATTTTTAAAGAAATAAGAATGTGAATGCAATAAAAATGACTGCTAAAGTGTTTTCAACTGTAAAAGAAATGATTCTATGTGTTTGAATAAGTTTTAAGGAGGAAAAGCAAGAATATAGGTTAGAAAAGCATTTTAAAAAGATGTTTTTTTAATCAAAATAACTTTATTTCCTAATTTAAGACTAATCCTAGTTTACTCTTTCCACAACTTCTGCCAATGTGTCAATAAAAGTCATCTCAAATAGCACATTTGAAATTGTAGCAGAAACTTTCACTTCCTTTAGTATGAAAAAAGAAGAAAAGCTTTTGGAGTTCATTCTCTAAAGAATCTATTAGAAATCTTTCCCTAATTGATAGGAAAGAAAGACTGAAATAATCACAAGTTAAATCTTTCAAAATTCAAAGTGTCCTTGAAGGTCACTTAATTCAGTCTTTCCTCAAATCTTTTCTACCACAACTCTGATTGGTGATTAATGTGCTTCTGATTAGAAATCATCTAGTGAAAAACAAAATTTACTCAATTCTCCTGGGTGCCATCCTTGACTTCTTGCTCTGTATAATCCTCCAGGTTATAACTATTGCCAAGGTCTAGTAATTTTAGATTATTGATATTACTCAGATAAATAGATAAAAAGATATATATCGGGCAGCTTAGGTGGTCCAGTGGATAGAGCACCAGCCCTGGAGTCAGGAGTACCTGGGTTCAAATCGGACCCCAGACACTTAATAATTACCTAGCTGTGTGGCCTTGGGCCAGCCGCTAAACTCCATTTGCCTTGGAAAAAAAAAAAAGCCTAAAAAGAAAAAGATATGTATCCCCTTCTCCATTCTGACATTGCCACATCCCTGTTACCAACTTCATCACTTCACTTTAGATTATTGCAATATTGGAATTACTGAAATTTCCACTAGTCTCTGCTCACCCTATTGTATATTTTACTCAATTGTCAAAGTAATCTTCCTAATGAACAATTTTGATAATGTTACTCCAATATTTAATCATTTAAGTGTCTACTTATGACTTCCAGAGTCACATTCAAAAATGTTCTTTGGATTTCAAAGGCCTTCGTAGTCTGAATTTTATGCCTTTCCACAGTACTTACACTTATTCTCCATTTGATATACTAAAGAATATTAACTCTCTTGCTGTGTATCAAAAAGGAACCTCCAAATATCAATTCTAGGGAGTTTCTATAATGGGACTCATGTGTGCAATTTTATATCTTAAACACTATATCATTCCTACCTTGATTATATTTCCAGTTAAAATCTACTTTCTACAAGAGGCTAATTTTCATTATAGTATATTAAGTAGCACCAATGATAGTTTTGAGCCTGAAGTTAGGAAAACTCACTATCCTGAGTTTAAATTTTAAATCAGATATTTAATAGCTTTGTGACCCTGTGTATGTTACAACTTTGTTTCAATTTCCTTATCTGCAAAATTAATTACAGAAGGAAAGGACATGACATTCCATATGTTTGCCAAGAAAATCCAAGAGAGTATCACAAAGCAACAGGCATCACTGAAATAACTAAATAAAAACAGTGCATAGTTTTATATTAGTGCCTTTCCATTATCAACCTATATGTACAGATTTAAATAAATGTGCATTACTTTGTACACACACACACACACACACACACACACACACACACACACACATATATATATATACATATACATATATGTATATATATATATATATATATATATATATATACATGTATTTACACAAGTGTGTATGGTGTGTATGTATGTGAATTTTAGGTAGTTATTTACCTGCTCCCTCCCAACTGGATTGTGAGATCCTGGAGAGTAGTCAGTGTTTTTTACGTTTTATTTGTTTGTTTCGTTTAATTTTGAATTTCTCATTCTTAGTTCATCTTAGACAATTAATTAGGGGAAATTCACTCACCAGAATAAATCATGCATAATGTGACTGGAGAAAAAGAAGCTCATTTAGGTTTTTGTTTTTATTTTGTATCACTTTTCTCAGCTATTAAAACTTTTTCTGAAGGGTAAAAACATCACTTGTACAAAAATATTCATAGCAGTACTGTTTGTGGGGGCAAAGAATTGGAAATCAAGTAAATGTCCTTCAATTGGGGAATGGCTTAGCAAACTGTGGTATATGTATGTCATGGAACACTATTGTTCTATTGGAAACCAGGAGGGATGGGAATTCAGGGAAGCCTGGAAGAATTTTCATGAACTGATGCTGAGTGAGATGAGCAGAACCAGAAAAACATTGTACACCCTAACAGCAACATGGGGGTGATGTTCAATTTTGATGGACTTGCTTTTTCCATCAGTGAAGCAATCAGGGACAATTTTGAGCTGTCTGTAATGGAGAATACCATCTGTATCCAGAGAAAGAACCATGGAGATTGAGCAAAGTTCAAGGACTATTGCCTTTAGAAAAAAAAAAAAAAACAGATATCCTATTATCTGATCTTATTATCTCTCATACTTTTTGTTTCTTCCTTAAGGATATGATTTCTCTCTCATTACAGTCAATTTGGTTCAATGTACAACATGGAAACCAAGTAAAGACTGGCAAATTGCTTTCTGTGGGTGGTGGGGGAGGGAATTAAGATTGGGGGAAATTGTAAAACTCAAAATAAATAAAATTTTTAATTAAAAACTTTTCTGTATTTTTTTTATTTTTGCAAGTCAATGGGGTTAAGTGACTTGCCCAAGGTCACACAGCTAGATAATTATTAAGTGTCTGAGACTGAATTTGAACTCAAATCCTCCTGACTATTCACTTTGCCACTTAGCTGTCCCTATTAAAAACTTTCTTTTTTGGTAGCTCTGACATTTTATTTTAAAATTTCTACAATTCAATAATTTTATCCACTATAAAATCTATGTAGTAGGGATAATAAAGGCTTAAATTATTAAACCTTAGGCAAATTGCTTAATATTTTTGAGTCTAAATGGCTTGCTTTGTAAAAAAAGGAGAGCAAAGTAGTCATGCCCCAAAACTTCCTGCCTCAATTTCACTGTCTCTGTCCCTTAGTCTCTCTGATCTTATTGCTGAAGTCTTATTGGGACACTCTCCCTTTTCCTTCTCTATATACAGAATAACATCTTTTACTCTTTCCCTCATAAGGATGCTCTGAGGGTAAATGTAAATATTCTACATAAATCATTTTGTGTTGATCAGGATCAAATAACTGAAAATACATATTATTTGGGGAAAATTAATTACTCATCATAAAGAAAAGAAAATAATTCTGGAAATTGTGACAATTCCTGACATTAAAGTCCATTGGGAGTCTGGGGGAAGTAAAATGAGTTACTTTTAATTTTAAGCACCCACCTTTTAGCCTAAAGCATTGATATTACAATGTCATCAATTTCCTTTACTTAAACTTACACTCTAGCATTCCCCTACCTATTAATAAATTCAAGTAAGTGTAGTCAGTTATAGAATAATCATAGAAGAGGGGAAAATGCTTGAAAATATATGGAAGTGGGACTTCCTTAGTGGAGCCCAGATAGTGAAGAGAAGCTAGAAAGATCCCTGAATTTTTCCCAGTTTCCCTCTGAAACAACCTTAAATTAAATCTGTAAACAGAATCCAGAGTAACAAAACCTACAAAAAGATAGAGGAAACATTTTTCAACTCAAGATATCTTGGAGGGCATTCAAGAAACTTCAAGAAACTTCTGTTTCACTTGAATAAAAGGGGAAGCACAGGTGATGAAGAGGGAGGCTAGCAGGAGGTTTTTGACCAGAAAGCAGATCAGTACTAGGTCTCTGTTCAGTAGGCCAGTGGCACAGAATGCCAGCAGAAAAGGCCTCAGATTCTGTATGCACAGACCTCAGGTATAACAGGTGGAAGAAATCAGGTCACCCTAACAAAGGGGATCAATAAGACAGAGCCTAAGACACCAGTGCAGAAGTGATCAGATCCCTACCCCACCTCCCAGCATAAAAAGCAGGAAATTGTGACCGCTGTGCCCCAGGAACAGGGCTCAACTTTCCAAATGACTTTAAAAAAATCACCAAGAGTCCAATAAGGCAAGACTAGCTGTGTGTCCTTGGGCAAGCCACTTAACCCCGTTGCCTTGCAAAAATCTAAAAAAAAATGGGGGGGGGGGTCAAAATGTTAAAGGAGATAAAAAAGCAGACTGAAGAAAATAAATTCTTTAAAATGGGAATTGAATTGGGTGAATGAAAACTAATAACTTTATGAAGTAACACAAATTCATAAAACAAACTTCAAAGAATGGAAAAATAGAAAAATAATGTAAAAGTACTTCACTGGATAAAATGACCAACCTAGAAAATAGATCCAGGAAAGAAAATTTATGAATTAGAAGTCTACAGGAATGCCATGGTCAAAAAAAGAAAGAAAGAAAAGAAATGTCTGGACAATATCTTTCAGGATGTTTTCAAGGAAAATTTCCTTAATATTCAAGAACAAGAGGATAAAAGAGACTTTTGAAAGAAGCTCCCAAAATAAAAACTCCAAGTATATTTGTAGTCAAAATACAGAAGTATCAATGAAAGGAAAAAATACAGCAAAGAAAAGATAACCATTGAAATACTGAAGAGTGATAGTCATGATTACTCAGAACTTTTCAATTTCTGTGCTAAAGGACTGGAGGATTTAAAATGTGATACTCTGGAAGGAAAGGAACTTGGATTGCAACAAAGAATTTACTAAACTGAAAAATTCAGCATATCCTTTTCAGAGGAAAAGATCCACATTCAATGAAATAGGTAAGTTTCAAAATTTCCTGATGAAAAGATCAGAGATGAAGAGAAAAATCTGATCTTCAAATATGAGACTCAAGTGAAGTTTGAAAAAGTAAATAAAAAAGGCAAGTCATATATGACTCAATTGTTGAACTGTCTATATTCCTGCTTGGGAAGATAATTCTTTTAACTCATTTGGACTTTCCCATTTATTAGGGAAGACAGAAAGAGAATATGTAGACAAGACCCATGTTGAAATTGAAGATTAAGAGGTAATATATCAAAAGATGGAATTGAGGGTGGTCCAGAATGCATTGGGAGATAGGGAAAGGGGAAGGTAGAATGGACTTATTTAATTCACATAAAAGAGATAAAAAAATGCTTTTCCAGAGCAGTGGGTAATGGTGGAGTTGAGGGGAAGTAAATAAGCCTTACTCTCGTTGGAATTGGCTCAAAGAGGGGATATTATACACATTCATGTGGGCAGAAAAAATCTATCTTACCCTAGAAGAAAGTGGGAGGGGAAGGGATGAGAGAAAAATGATGAGAGTTTTTAGAAGGAAAATTGTGGGAGTGGGTAGTCAGATACAAAACACTTTTGAGGAGGAACAAGATGAAAGGAGAAAATATAGAATAAATTATAATGAGGGGAATAGGAGGGAGGAAAATACAGTTAGCAGTAGTAACCATGGGAAAAAATATTGAAACATGTTTCTCTGATAAAGAACTCATTTTTCAAAAATAGAAAACTGAGTCAAATTTATAAAAAAAAATGACCATTCCCCCATTGATAAATGATATAAGCAGTTTTCAGATGAGGTTATCAATGTTATATATGGCCATATTTAAAAAACTCTCCTACATCACAAATGATAAGAGAAATGCATATTGGAACAAATCTGAGGTACTACCATATACCTATTGGATTAGCTAATAGGACAGAAGGATAAAATTATAAAAATTGAAGGGAATGCAGAGAAAATGAGACATTAAAGCACTGTTGGTGGAATTGTGAAATGCTTCAACAGTTCAGTAGAGCAATTTGTAACTATGCCCAAGGGGCTATAAAATCATGCATTCCCTTTGACATAGCACTTCTAGGTCATATTCCAGAAGAGATGAAAAATTGGAAAGAAAAGGACCTTTATATATATGGATATTTATGGCTGTTCATTTCTGATGGTAAGGAATTGGACATGGAAGTGATACTCATCAGTTGAACAATTGAAAAAATTGTGGTTATATCATTATTATGGATTACTATTCTGCTATTAAAAAATGATGAACATGGTGCCCTCTATAACACTGGGAAAGCTTTACATGGCAATGCAATGGAAAAAAGTACTGTATGTAAAGTAATAGCAGGGTAATCAGTTGTGAATGAATTACCCTTTCTCAGCAATACTGTGAACCAAGATAACTCCAAAGAACTTATAGTAAAGAATACTATCCATTCCCAAAGATGGAGCTGATGCTGTCTGAATATGCATTGAAGCATATTTATTTTTACTTTATTTTTTCTTGAAGTTCCTCTTTTTGGGGGAAGGGAGTGCTATGTTTACATTCACAGTATGACTATTATGGTAATACTTTGCATGACTACACATTTTTAATCTAACTTAATATCTTGTTTTCTTAATGAAGGGTAGTGGGGTGGAAAAATGGAGAGAATTTGAAATTTGAAATATATATAAAAATATGCTAAAAGTTGTTTTTACATGTAAATGGGGGCGGGGGAGAAAAATAAAATAAAATATAGAAATCATTGCCAAAAAAATTAAGATGTGTAAAAAGATAAATTATTTTTTTCAAAAATGTTAATAGGTAAGAATGAACTGCTTACATGGTAAGATAATATTTATAACTCTTGGGAATGGTTTTTCTATTAGATCAAATGGAAGGTGAATAACTAGAGGCTGTAGTATAAGCTAATTATGAAGTGATGATATCAACAAAAAATAGCAAAGCAATAAAAGAAAATTTTCAGGAGGAAGAAGGGGAGGCAGAAGGGCACATAACATGATGAGGAACAAAGGGTTTATTTTAGTAGAGGGAAAGATTGGAGGGTGTGAGCATTGATTAAATCTTACTCTCAACAAATTTAGGACAAAGAGTGAATAACAATATTATCAATTAGGGTAAAAAATTTATTTTACCATGCGGGTAAATAGGAGAAGGAAAAGAGAAATATGGGGATAGGAGAGGCTAATAGAGGGAAGGGGAAACATAGAAGAGGAAAGAAGAAAATAGAGATACTGATAAAAGGGAAAGAGGTTTATGGGAGGTAGTTCTCAAAGGTAAAATACTAGCTAAGAGAGCTAGGATGAAAAGAGAGAAAAGTAGAAATGCAGAAGATGGAATGAAGTGAAAGTTAAAGCTAATAAATCAAAAATGTGAGTGTGAATGGAATGCTCTCCCATAAAATGGAAAGAGGTAGCAGAGTAGCAGAGTGAATTAAAAACCAGTATCCTACATTGTGTTCTTTTTTGTTTTGTTTTGTTTTTTGCAAAGCAATGGGGTTAAGTGACCTGCCTGAGGTCACACAGCAAGGTAATAATTAAGTGTCTGAGGCTGGATTTGAATTCAGGTACTCCTAACTCCAAGGCCACTGCTCTATTCACTGTGCCATCTAGCTTCCCCCATTGTGTTATTTAAAAGAAATATATTTGATTTGTATATCCATTGATCCAGAAATACCTCTACTGGTTCTATACCCTGAAGAGATCATGAAAAAGGGTAAAAATATCACTTGTACAAAAATATTTATAGCAACTCTGAGGAAGTAAAGAATTGGAAATTGAGTGATTTTTCTAATCATTTGAACAATGGTTAAACAAACAGTAGTGTATATACGTATGTTATGGAACACTATTGTTCTATTGGAAAAAACAAGAGGGATAGGATTTCAGAGAAGTTTGGAAAAACTTGCATGAACTGATGCTAAGCAAAATGAGCAGAATCAGAAGAACATTGTACACCCTATCATCAACATGATTTGATAGACCTTAATGGACTTGCTCATTCCATCAGTGCAATAATCAGGGACAATTTTAAGGATATCTGTGATGGGTAATACCATCTGTATCCAGAGAAAGAACTGTGGGGTTAAAACAAAGACCAAATATTACTACCTTCAATTTTTTTTAAGTTGTCTCATGAACTACATAATTTTGCTAATATTTTATTTTTTCCTCAATAATATGATTTTTCTCTCAACACATTCAATTTTGATCAATGGATAGAATGGAAACAATGTAAATATTTAGACTACATTCTCTGGTGGGGAGAGATTGGAGGTGGAGGGGGAGATGTAAAAAAAAAGTTTAATAAAGGAAATATGTATGTTTGAACCCGAGTGACACATGAAAAGCAAATGGCAGAAATATTACATGACTCTCTCAGACCCTAATGAAATAAAAATTACATGTAATAAATGACCATAGAAAGACAGACTAAAAATTAATTGTAACTTAAATAGCATAATGTAATGAATGAGTGGGTCAAACAAAATTCTTAGAAACAATAAAAAATTTCTTATAAGAGATATCAAATAATGAGAAAATATGCCAAAATTTATGTGATGCTGCCAGAAGCAGTTTTTAGGAAAAAATTATTAAATCTAAATGAATACATGAATAAATTAGAGAAAGAGGAAATCATGCAAAAAATAAAAATAAAAAGCTAAGCAAAAAAATAACAAATTTTAAAAGCTCCCACTAAATACCAAATTTGAAATCCTGAAAATTAAATGAGAGATTAGTAAAATTTAAGCTAAGAAAACTGTTGAACTAATCAATGAAAAATCGATTTTTATGGGGGAAAACCTCATCAATAAAATAGATAAGCCTTTTGAATATTTGATTTAAAAAGAAAGATTGCAAATTACTAGAATCAAAAGTAAAAAGCATGAATCTGCCATCAATAAAGAAGAAATTGAAAAAAAAACTTGGAGACATTTTGTCCAACATGTTAATTTTTCTGACAATCTAAGTGAAAGGGATAAATATTTACAGAAATACAATTGATCAGATTAGCAGAAGAGGAAATAAAATACATAGATTGCCACATTTCAGAAAAAAAAAAACCTTGAATGATACATCATTAAATTCTCTTAGAAAAAAAAAAATCTCCAGGACCATAACCATTCACAAGTACATTCAAACAAACTTTTTTTTTTTGCAAAGCAATGGGTTTAAGTGACTTGCCCAAGATCATTCAATTAGAAATTTATTAAGTGACTGAGGCTGGATTTGAACACGGATCCTCCTGACTCTAGGGCCAGTGCTCTATCCACTGTACCACCTAGCTGCCCCCAAACAAACCTTTGGAGAAAAGTAATTCCAATATTTAATAAATTATTTGAAAAATATGTGGAATCCTATCAAATTCCTTTTATGACAAAAAATATGGTGCTAATCCCTAAACCAGGAAGAGTCAAAACTAAGAAATTATAGAAAGAAAATTTCCCAAATGAACATGGGTACAAATTTTTTAAATAGAGTGTTAACAAAGAGATTACAGCAAGTTATCACTAGGGATAATTCACTATGACAAGGGAGAATTTATAACTAGAATAGAGGTCCATTATCAGGGAAACTATCACCATAACTGACCATATCAATAATAAAACTATCAGAAAATACATAATTATCTTAATAGATGCTGAAAAAGCTTTTGACAAAATATAGCATTCATTCCTATTAAACATATGAGAGAGCATAGGAATATATGGAGCTGTCCTTAAAATGATAAGCAACATCTCTTAAAACCCATCAAAAAGCATCATATGAGATGGGGATAAAGTAGAAGTCATCTAATAAATTCAGTAGTGAAACAAGGATGTCCATTATTATCAGTATTACTCAGTATTTTACTAGAAATGTTAGTTTTAGCAGTGAGAAGTAAAACAAATTAAAGTAATTATAATAGGGAAACAAAAACAGAACAACCTCTCTTTTCAGATGATAAGATGGTATACTTACAAAATTCTAGAGGATCCACTAAAAAATAACACTCGAAGCAATTAACACCATTTGCTAAGTTGCAAGATTGAAAACACCCACACACATAAGTCATACATATTTTTATACATTAACAACAAATAGAATTTCTCTGTCTCTTGTTTTATAGTAGTTTTTAGCTATATAACATAGCTTTAGAATAGTATGAGTAGAGCCCCCTTCTTTTTACATTTTTCATTAATCCCATGGACATTCTTGATCTTTTGTAGGGGGGGGGGACAATGGTGGAGTAAAGCCTGGGTCCATGGCAGTGGGGGACAATTTCCAGAACTCTTAGCCTAGGGATTGCCAGAAATAATTGGGAATGGAAAAGGGAAAGCTATGCCACACCCAAGTGAGCTCTGAGCCCAGGTCAGTGAAGGCCAGAAACAATTACCTTGTTCCAATAAGAGGACCAAATTTCACATCCAAAAGATAATAAGATCAAAGTTTCTGCTTCCAAAGCCTCCAAGAAAAGTGTGAATGGGTCTCAGGCTATGGAAGAGCCCCAAAATGATTTTGAGTATCAGGTAAGGGCAGTAGAGGAAAACCTGGGAAAAGAAATGAAAGCAATGTGGGAAAATCATGAAAACCAAGTTGGCAGTTTGGTGAAGGAATTTCAAAAAATACTGAAGAAAATAATTTCTTTAAAACCATTTTGGATCAAATGGATATTCCTGAATTTCTTCCAGATAACTTTTCCATTATGTTTTCTATCTCAATAGTATGATTTTTGGGTAGTTTGATATCACACTGTATACGTTGATTAATTTAATCTATTAGCTCAGGCTAACCATGAGCAGTTGATTCTTTTTTTCCTGTTGACTAGATCTGACTTTATTTGAGTGAAAAATGTTTTGTAATTATATTCGTATAGTAATTGGGTTTGTTTTGACAGGTATACTCCCCAATATTTTATGCTGTCTGAAATAGTTAGAAATTTCATTCAAATCTATTGTATTATAAAGCAACAGTTGTCAAAACTACGTTTGGACTAAGAAATAGAGTGGTAGATTAGTGGAATAGCTTGGGTTCTCAACACACAGAATTAAATAATTAAACTAATTTGCTATTATAAATAAAAAGACACCACCTTCTAGTATTAGAACTCACTATTTGACAAAAGCTCCTGGGAAAACTGGAAAAATAGTTTGGCAAAAACCAAGCAGAAACTATTATCTCACATCCTATACAAAGAAAATGAGTCAAAATGGGTACACGATTTAGATATGCATGGTGATGCCATAATTCAATTATAAGAAAAAGAAAATGTTTACCTCTCAAATGTTTTGAAAGAAGAATTTAAGACCAAAAAAAGAGTTAAAGAATGTTATGAACAGGAAAATAAATAATTATGGACACATTAAATTGAAAAGTTTCTGCATAAACAAAAAACAATAAAATAAAGATTAGAAGGGAAGCATAAAGCTGGGAAATAGTATTTATAGTCAGCATTTCTGATAAAGAACTCAATTCTAATATTTAAATGAGTCAAATTTATAGCAATGGAATTCATTCCTCAAATGATAAATGGTCAAAGGATATGAATGGGCAGTTTTCTGATGAAAAATAAAAGCTATTCATAATCATAGGTAAAAATGTTCTAAGTCACTATTAATTAGGGAAATTCAAGTGAAAACAACTCTGAGTAATCACCACACACCTATCAGTTTAATATGAAAGGAAAGGGAAATGATAAATGTTGGAAGAGATGGGGGCAAACAGGAACACTATTGCATTGTTAATGGAATTGTGAACTGATCCAACCATTCTGAAGAGAAATTTTGAACCATGCCCAAAGGACAATAAAATTGTGGATGCCCTTTGATCCAGCAATACCACTGCTATTCCAAAGAGTTCAAAAAACAGATAAAAAGAATCACATGTACAACAATAATCAGAGTAACTCTTTTTAAAGTGGCAAAGAATTGAAAATTGAGGGGATGCCCATCAATTGGTGAAAGGCTGAGCAAATTGTGGTATATTAATATAATGTATATTATTGTTCTATAAGAAATGATGAGCAAGCAAATACCAGAAAAAAAAATGGAAAGACTTAGATGAACTGAAACTGAGTGATGTGAGCAGAACTAGTAGAATTTTGGAATCCTGAAAAGCCATGTTGTGTGGTGTGATGATCAACTTTGGTAAATTTAGTTATTCTCAACAATATTATGAATAAAGATAGCTCTAAATGACCTGAGAAAGAAAACACCATGCACATCCAGAGAACAAACTATGAAATATGAATACAGATCAAAGCATATTATTTTCATTTTCTTAAATTTGTTTTCTCTATCTATCTATCCCTTCTTTTCTGATTCTTTCACAAAAATACTAACATGGAAAAGTGTGTATCAAGATTTCACATGCATAATCAGATTAGTTGCTATCTTGGGGAGAGGAAGATGGAGAAGAACTGGAGAAAGAACGTTTTGTAAAAATAAATGTTGAAAATTAATTCTGTATAGCATTGGAAAAATAAATATAGAATATGATAAAACTCAAAATATTAAAAATAATAACAAAAGTATCTGCCTGTGGATTAAAGTGACAAATTATTATAAATCTTAAGACCCCAAACTCAACAATGTATTGTTTTTTTCTTTCATCCATTGAGTTAATGAATATTTAATAAATATATAATAAATTCAGTTGACCATATTAGATACATAATAAGTTTTGTAGAGCCTCAGTAAATTGTAAAAGAGTTTGGGGACTTTCAGAGATCTTTGGTAACCTATAAAATAAATTATATTATTTTGATTATTTAGTGTCATATTCCTTTGCAAAGAAATAGTGTAGAATTGTGGATAGATCAGTTCAGTGGCTCAGTAAATAAAGTCCTTCAGAGGTTGAAGTCAGAATGGCTGAGTTAAAATTCAACCTCAGACACTTCTTAGCTGTGTGACCGTGGGCAAGTTATTTAATTTGTTTCTGCTTCAGGTTGCCTAACTCAAAAATGAAGATAATAATAGTGCCTACCACCCAGGGGCATTTTGAGGACTAAATAACTGTATATCTTAGTTCAGTAGTGGAACATAATAACATCTATTTAAATGTAATTTTTCAGAGTGCTGGATTTTGATTCAAAAAGATCAGGATACCAATTCCACTTTGTACACTCACTAGTTGTGTGACCCTGGATAATCAGAATCTCTTGGCTCCATACAGCTATTAAACTAATCCTCCAAAAGAGAAAGTATGATCATGCCATCCACCCTATTCAAAAAATTTCAGTGGCTCATTATCTTCTTAAGGATCAAATCTAAAAATCATCTACAGTCATTTAAAGCCATTCACAAATAGCCCTTCCTACATTTCCTTTCTATTTTATTCTCACAACATGTACTCTGCCACCTAATGTTCCTGGCCTTCTTGATATTCACCAAAGAAGACATTTTATCTTCAGACTCTGGCCATTTTCACTGACTGATCCTCATAACTCAGAATAATCTTTCTTTGTCTCTGTTTTTTTTTTTTGCTTCCCTGAGTTTCTTCAGGTTCCAACTAAAATCCCATCCTCTACAAAATGTCTTTCCTGAAACCCTTTAAAGTTAATTCTTTCTCTCTATTAATTATACCTTTTCTGTCAAATATTGTCCTTCATTTTCAAAGAAGACCATGACATCAGAGAGGTGAAGCTATGACCAGCACATGAACTGGATTTGAGTGAGGTGGGGCTGTGTTAAATCAAGAGTTTCACTATCTCCTCCAGATCCATCTAGTTCCAGTGGCCATCTATAAATCAGGATGAAGGAATGTGTGCCAATCAGGGTTAAGTGACTTGTCTAAGGTCACACAGCTAGGAAGTGGTAACTGTCTGAGGCTGAATTCGAACTTCTGTCCTCCTGACTACAAGGCCAGTGTTCTATCCACTGCATTTCTGGATGATATGTAATTTGTGATGTACTCTAGAGCAAAGATTGCTTATTTTTTGAATTATAAAGATTTTATTTATTCTGAGTTTTACAATTTTTCCCCTAATCTTACTTCCCTCCCCCCACTCCCCACAGAAGGCAATTTGCCAGTCTTTAAATTGTTTCCATTGGTATACAATGGTCCAAATTGAATGTGATGAGAGAGAATTCATATCCTTAAGGAAGAAATATAAAGTTTAAGAGATAGCAAGTTCAGACAACAAGATAACATCCCCCCCCAAATTAAAGGTAATGGTGCTTGGTCTTTGTTCAAACTCCACAGTTCTTATTTCTGGATGTAGATGGTATTCTTCATTGCAAACAGTCCCAAATTGTCCCTGATTGCTGCACTGATGGAATGTGTGAGTCCATTAAAGCTGATCATCTCCCCTATGTTGCTGTTAGGGTGTACAATGTTTTTCTTATTTTGCTCATCTCACTCATCATCAATTCATACAAATCCCTCCAGGCTTCCCTGAATTTCCATCCCTCCTGTTTTCTAACAGAACAATAGTGTTCCATGACATACATATACCATTGCTTGTTAAGCCATTCCCCAATTGAAGGACATTTACTTGATTTCCATTTCTTTGCCACCCCAAACAGGGCTGCTATGAATATTTTTGTACTAATGATGCTTTTACCCTTTTTCATCATCTCTTCAGGGTATAGATCCCATAGTAGTATTGCTGGATCAAAGGGTATGCACATCTTGTTGCACTTTGGGCATAATTCCAAATTGTTCTCCAGGAAGGTTGGATAAGTTCACAGCTCCACTAACAATGTAACAGTGTCCCAGATTTCCCACAACCCTTCCAACAATGATCATTGTCCTTTATGGTCATATTGGCCAGTCTGAGAGGTGTGAGGTGGTACCTCAGAGAAGCTTTAATTTGCATTTCTCTAATAAGTAATGATTTAGAGCAATTTTTTCATATGATTATGGATAGCTTTGGTTTCCTCATCTGTAAATTGCCTTTGTATATCCTTTGACCATTTGTCAATTGGGGAATGGCTTTTTTTAAAAAAATTTGACTCAATTCTCTGTATGTTTTAGAAATGCATCCTTTATCAGAAATATTAGTTGTAAAGATTGTTTCCCAGTTTACTACATTTCTTTTGATCTTGGTTACAGTGGTTTTTGTCTATGCAAACTTTTTAGTTTAATGTAATCATGTAATCTAATGTAATCTAGTTTGTTTTTAATGATGTTCTCCATCTCTTCCTTAGTCATAACCTGATTCCCTTTCCATAGATCTGAAAGGTAAACTACTCCTTGATCTTCTAGTTTGCTTATAATATTGTTTTTTATGTCTAAATCCTGTATCCATTTGGATCTTATCTTGGTATAGGGTGTGAGGTGTTGGTCTACTCTAAATTTCTTCCATACTAACTTCCAATTGTCCCAACAGTTTTTTATCAAAGGGAGAGTTTTGAATCCCAGTAGCTGGACTCTTTGGGTTTATCAAACAGAAAATTTCTATAATCATTTCCTGCTATTGCACCTAGTCTATTCCACTGGTCCACCACTGTATTTCTTAGTCAATACCAGACAGTTTTGATGACTGATAATTTATAATAGAATTTTAAATCAAAGATTGTTTTTGCATTTCTTTATATCCGTAGTGATTGGTTTTTATTAGCTTGGATTTGATCATTTTCTTCAGAAAGTGATCTTTCTACCACTTTCAGTTACCTTTGAAATGCCTTCTTTCTCATTACTCCTTTCCCCTTGGACACCTCCTTTTTTCAGATTGAAAGGGGGTCTAAGAAAATTGAAATAACTCCACCCAGAGCCTCTATTTAAGAGAGTGGGGAAGGGTGGCCATTTTATCATTTCCTTAGTCTAAGTCACACAGCTAAGAATTATCTGAGGTACTCTCTCTCTTCTTAGACCCACGCCCCACTTTCTATGTTTATGTGTGTGTGTGTGTCTGTCTGTATGTATGTATGTATGTGCATGTTTGTGTCCTGTATTCCCTTGTTAGATTGTGAGTTACTTAAAGACAGGTATAGTCTTTTGCTATCTTTGTAACTCCAAGGCTTAGCATATAGTAGGGATTTAATATATCTTTATTGAGTAATAAATTTTGATGCTATGATAAGACCATGAGTTTTTTTTTGTTTAAATGAAATATATCTTTCCTTGGAATGACTACAAGAAACACCTCCCTTCTCCTTCCTTACCTCATATTGTTTTATACTCAGTGAATTTCACTGGGTTGCATCTTTATTATTATAAGCATAATAAGAATTAAAATGGGAAAATATGGGCATTGAAGCTATCACTCATTTAAGCAAACAGATAAAAGAATGTGTGAAGAGAAAATTCTGAATACATTTGGTCTACTCTAAGGGGAATGTTTTGATTTGTTTTAATATTTCCTAAACTTGGCTCAATGTTTATGCAAAAATCATTTCATGTCAAATTCCTATTATCATTTCCCTGGACTAAATCATGCTTTTCTTCTTAATCTAGAGCTCACTTTTTCAAGTCAAAAGAGGTTCATGTTTGGGAGGAGAAATCTGTTGTGTAAAGTGAAAGTCCAGAAAAGATCCCAAGAGACGAAAATGGTGCCTGGAGGGAGGCTCAGCATCCAAAAGATGAATTATCTGCTACTACCAGATTTTTCAAAAAAACATTAGAAGAAGGGGGAAGGGGTTGAAAGTTAATGGTTCTTGTCTAGAGATGCCTTGCCCTTGTCGATTTGAATAATGTCCCCTTGAGGGGTTGCCAACCTTTGAAAGCTGAGAGTGACATAGGAGAATTCAGCACTTAGAATTTGTTGCTGAGTTTTATTTTATAATTGCTAATTACTCAAGGAAACGGGAGGAGGGAAGTTTTTTTTTTATTTTTATTTTGCATGTATGCTGCTGTTTTCCTGAAAGTCCCATCACTTGTAGAGAAGTAAGAGTCCTTTTGATATTGTAAAGTCACCCTAAAAAAGAATATTATTCCCTATCCCATAACAGAATGCTCACTGATTGGAGAAATATTAGGTACTTAGCATGTTGTGAGTTTCTTTAGAGGTCTATTTATTTCCTAAGTGGCACTTAAGAAAATGAGACATAAAGTAAAACTAAGCCTTATGATCAGGCAATCTATACAATAACTCTCTATGGTTTGCCCTCTATAAGGTCACAACAATTTTAACAAGGCCATACATAAAGTCATGATTCAAAGGTTCAGAAAACTAAATAAGGCTATCCAAGATTGTGGAAGGATGCTAGTGGGCATTTCTTCAATACTTTGACCTTGAAGAAAATTCCGAGTCAGCAGTTATGTCAGTGATGTGAATAGGGATAAATCTTTTACATCTGACATTTCTTATAAAATGTTATTTTCTTTCTTCTCCTCAGAATTTTTTAGAGATAGTAAAATTCAGAAAGCATAGGTGACAGTGAAGCCATAGTTCATGCTAAAAAAAAGAAAAGATAATATAAGGCTTTATAAAACTCCATTTTCTTAGCTATTTTAGGAGGATTACTAAAGAAACTCCCTTTCTCAGTTATGTATCATCATCATCTTCTTGGTGTTATTTTGGATAATATTATTAAACATTGTTTTTACTTTAATTATTATTGAAAAAATAATTATAAAACATTTTTTTCTTTTTAATTTAGTTCCAAAAAATTCAAAAAACTCATGCTTTCCCTCTTCTGCCAAAGAAGACTCCAAAATGATCATTTTTGAATAGTAGTATTTTATATGTAACTTTGTGTTTTAGTGTGGAGTTCTTGTGGAACTGATTCTGTCCATGAACACTATTAAACAGTAACTGCAGAAGGAATTTTAAATGAAATTCTGTAAAGATTTTGTGAAAGCCCTGGTCTGATCATAAAGTTGATCACTGACTGCTGACTGTTAAAGTCTTCTATCTCAGAGGCAGCAAGAGAAAGCAAACTAAATTTTTTTGCCCATAAAATGAGCATGATAGGACCCATGTCTCCTAAAAGACAAGTGGATGTTGGAGGAAGAAATGAACTGGGGGAAAGGTCATACATAGGCGCTGCTTTGCTAGAAACAAGATTTCCCTTAAGAACTGTCTGATTAAAACTTTTTCATCTTTGTCATGTTGTGAGAGATTTCCATCCAAAGACTTCTTGTTTTCTTCCTCATATAAAAACCATGATGTGCTGTCTGGTAATTCTCTATTCCAATGTGATTTCCATTTCACTATTTGGGAAAAAACAGATCTGTCTATATCTATATAGGAAGAACTATGGCATAGATTCCATATAGTGGAACAGTGTTGACCTCTAAATCGCCATTTTTGTAATGTCATATCATAGAAATATGGATATAGAAATAGAAAACCACAGAATTCATCCTCATTATTTCAAAATGAGGAAATTAAAGTACAGAGTTTAAATGTTTAATACATAGGAAATAAATTAGATAATATTTAAACCAAGTTATCTGTCCAGTACTTTTTGTTCAGTATTCATCACTGCCTTTCAAAATGTCCAAAAATTTAGATGCATTGGGAAATTCAACAAATCCCATTTGTTCCATCTCACAGATCTTCCATAAGATATACAATTTTTTTATCAAATTCTTATTAAATGAAAGGCTAATGTTAGATTTGAGTTATAGACCAATGATGAAGTAGTTGCTACTGAAGGAGCTTGCATTCTATTGCAGTAAAGAAAAAAAAAGGTGTTGAAAGTAGATTGATGTTTCTCAGACTATAATTAGAGAAAGGAAAAATGGTAATATTTATACATATAGATAATTTAGTGTCATCATTTTGCATATTTGGAAATCATTACCAATTTTTTTGTTTATGTATTTCCTGAATATTGTAAATACCAAAAATATTATGGGTACTTTGTTTTTCAGTACAAACTAAAGCTTGAAAAAAAAGCTAAGATTTTCATAGATCCAGGCCTGGATTGAGCCATAGTGATCACCTAAGGAATGCTCCTAGTGATATCAGTAGCCATCTAGTCTTAAGGTCAAAGGATACCCCCACCACTAAACATTGATTAAGGCATCATCCATTATCCATCTGCATGTCTCCAGTCATAAGGGAAAGGAAAAGGAAAAAGGATTGATCATTTATATAGTAACCACCATGTGAATTTTACTCACTGCCTCTTGAAGTATTCTACTAATAAAGTCTGTCCTTCATTCTCAAAGAAGACCACAACATCAGGGCAGTGATGTTCATGGCAAGCACATGAATTGGATTGGAGTAAGGGAGGACTGTACGAGTAATGAGTCTCACTTTGTCCTCCAGAGTCATTGGGGTCCAGTGAACAGGTATGAAACAGCATGAGTGGAGAAAGTCATAGATATGGAGTAACTTACCCAAGGTCATAAATTAGAAAGTGTCAGAGGCTGGACTCAAATTCCTGCCCTCCTGATTCCACGGCCAGTTCTTTATTACTGCTCCATCTAGCATTCTACTGCTTTTGTTTTGTTTTGTTTAAGTTTTTGTAAGGCAATGGAGTTTGGTGACTTGCCCAAGGTCACACAGCTAGGTAATTATTAATTGTCCGAAGTAAGACTTGAACTCAGGTCCTCCTGACTCCAGGGATGGTGCTTTATTCATGGTACAACCTATCTGGCCCCCTCTACAGTATTTGAAAATTGATATTTTATTTTATTTTTCCAATAACATGTTATGAAAGTTTTTCAATCTTCAACCACATACATATTTATGTTACACAATTGTCTTCCACCAACCCTTCTGTTAGAGAAAAAACAATATAGCTAATGTTGCACATATACATTTGTATTTAACAAGCATGTTTATTAGTCTGTGTGTATGATGGATTAGGACTAATGGAAAAGAAAGAAAACCATGGGACAGAAAGGAAAAAAATAAGAATTTTTTTAAGTGAACATGGTGCTCATTAAGAGCCTGTGCTTTTTTTGCTTATTTGTTTTCATCTGGATATGGATGGCGTCATTCATAACAGGGTCTCCCAGGTTATTCTGTATCTCTGAACTTCTGAAAGGAGCTGCTTCCATCAGGGTTGATCATCACATAATGTTGTTAATGTGTACAATGTTCTTTTGGATCTATTCTTAAAATTCTTTCCATGCATCTCTGCCATGGTTTCTTATAGAACAATCATACTCCATAATATTCATATATCACAACTTGCTGAGCCATTTTTATCTTCTGGATGCAGATAGCATAGTCCTTAGTCTATGAAATAGGATTGCTTTGGCTCTCTGTACTGCTGAGAGAAGCTGCTTTCATCAGGGTTGATCATCTCACAATGGGTTGTTGTTGGTAATATGTATATCCTTCTCTTGGTTCTGCTCCCTTTGCTCAGCATCAGATCCTGTAACTCATTCCATGTTTCTCTAGAGTCTGACCATTTATGGGAGAATATTTCATGATATTCAAGTACCATAATTTGTTTAGCCATTCCTCAATTGATGGGCATTCCCTCAATTTCCAATTCTTTGGCACTACACAAGGCAGCTATAAATATTTCCTGAACATGTAAGACTTTTAAAATTTTTTATGATTATTTTTCCTGCCATAGGTCTAGTATAGATATTGCTGGGAAAATATGATTAGTTTTATTGATCATTGAGCATAATCCCATACTACTCTACAGAATGTTTCATTACTTCACAACTCCACCAACAGTGCATTAATGTACCAATCCACCCATAACCTCTCCAATATTGATTGTTTTCCCTTTTTGTCATCTTAGCCATATGATAGGTGTGAGGTGTAAGATGATTTTCATTCTCTAATCAAGAATGATTTGGAGCATTTTTTCATATGATTACATGAAATCAAAGATATCTATAAAAATAGATAAACTTTTGGTTAATCTGATTTTACAAAAAGACAAAAGATTATAATATTACAAGTAACACAAATGAAAAGGATGAACTCATGACCAATGAGGAGATAATTGAAGACATTAAAGATGTCTAGATTTTTCAGACCTAAAATTATACTTTAATTCATTAGTAAATATACACTTAGGTCCATATAAATATGAACATATATGGATACATAAATAATATGTTTTCTAAGTTTTTTTAACCTTCTTAACTTCTTGTTTATTTTAGGGTTATATTTATCTGATTCTGCGAGTGGGATGGTTGAGGTCCCCCATTATTTTGGTTTTGCTACCTATGTGTCCTTGTAATTCATTCACCTTCTCCTCTAAGAATTTGAATCTACTACTCCTACATGGTGCATATATGTTTAATAATGGCAAAACTTCATTGTCTATTGTCCATTTTAAGAAGATATAATTTCCTTTCTTAACCTTTTTAATGAGATATATTTTTATTCTTGGTTTGTCTGAGATCAGGATTGCTACCCCTGATTTTTCTTTTTACTGCAGAAGCATAATATATTTTCTTCCAGTCTTTTATATTTATGCTCCTTGCATCTTTCTGCTTCACCTGTGTTTCTTGTGAGCAAAATACTGTAGAATTCTATTTTTTTAATCCATTCTGTTGTCTGTTTCCATTTTTATGGGACAGTTCATCCCATTCATAATTTTAAGATTTGAGATTTTTAATTCTGTATTTCCCTTCATACTATCTTTCCACATTTATACTTTCCACTTTCATTTCTTATATTCCTCCTCACCATTGTTTATTCCCTTTCCCTTTTGAGTTTTCTTTTAATTTTGAGCTTTAATTTTACTTTTACTTTAACTTTCACCTTTCCATTTCTCAGTCTCCTCTTTCCCTTTTTTTCCTTTCTTCCCCTATTTCCCTGTAGGTAGAATAGATTGTTAAACTCATTTGGGAATGTATGATCTTCCCTCTCTGAGTCAAATTTACTGAGTACAGGGTTTACTCAGTGTTCACAACCTCCATATTTTCCCTCAAATATAATTGATCTTTGTGTCTCTTTACCAGGTATTATTTAAATGCTAATATCTAGAATTCTCCCTAGTATAGTCCTTCTTTTATGTCTTTGTTGTTTCAACCCTGTCTTATACCTACAAATTCTTTTTCAAAATGTACTCCTTTTATTGGTCCTGATAGAAATACCATTCTCAAAGTTTGAGTCATTGTTTAATTGCTTGATAAGCAACATTGCCTCATATTCACTAAGTATACTCACCTCCTCTGTCACATACACTTCTAATACACTTCTCAAAAATCATAAATCAGATTAAATTATAATTTATTTGCATCCTCATTTTCAAGTACCCTCAATGGACACTCAGTTCTCAAGGACCAAATAATTATGCAGTCAAATCATTTCATGAACCATTTGTAACCCCCCCCCAAAATACTAACTTCAATTATAGCTAAAGCATCTAGGAAAGCAAAATAACTTCATGATGTTTTTCATGTCTAGTCTCTTTAAATTCACTGTATCCCCTCTCCATAGCACTGCAACCATAGACCTATAACCCTCTCCAACCAAAGAATTGGAACACTCTCTCCTTCTCTGCCTTTAGCTCTCCAGCTGCAGCACTGCAACTCTTGTTTACTAATGTATTAGGACAAGGTCACTTCTCAAAGTATTTATATTCAACCCTTTAAATATACTCTCAGCCTCTGTCCAAATTGCACTTTAAACCCCCTTAACTAAAGTTTATATTAAAGTCTTTTTGTAATTTAAATATATAGAGAGCCTCTGAGTATCTTCCCTCCCTCAGTATCTATAGAAAATATCACTCTCATAATTGACACTGTTTTCATGTTTCATTTATACCCATATTCTCTTAATACAATCCCTACAAGTATATTCAACCTTTTAACTTTCCTAAGAAAAATACAATTCTAGGGTACAGTTATAACCTTCCTTTGTAAGGATGCATACAGTTTAATTTACTTGATTAGCATTCCCATTCCTGCACCTTTCCTTTTACCATTTTATTCATCCTTGAGTCATATTTTTAAAGATCACATTTTCTGTTTAGTTCTGTTTATAATTAAACCAGAAAATTTTGGAAGTCTTCTATTTTTATTGAAAGTCCATTTATTCCCCTAAAAGAATAAGTTAGTTGTCTCCCCCACACACACCCAGAATATCACAGTCCAGGCCCTCTGATCCTTTAATGTTGAAGCTGATAAGTCCTTTGTAATTCTGATTTTAATTCTTTTGTATTAAATTGCTTCTATATTACAGGCTGTAATAGTTACTCCTTTAGTTGAGAGTGCTGTAATTTGATTATGATTTTGCTTGGAGTTTTTATTTTGCTTCTCTTCATATTCATTCTAAGACTATTTTGTCTTCATGATCAAGTAAATTAGGACAGTTTCCCATGATAACTTCCTGAAATATATTTTTGAGGTCTTTTTTAAATCTAGGCTTTCATAAATTATCTCTCCTGGATCTATTTTCCATATCATTTTTCCCAAAAGGTACTTTTGATTTTGTTTGATAGAATCTTGCCATTTCCTAGATTTATTAGTTTCTATTTATCCAATTCTAATTTTTAGGGTTTTATTTTGTCCTTTGCTTTTAAGTTTCCTTTTCCAGTTCATTGATTTTACTTTTCAATATGTTGCTTTCCTTTTCCAGTTAGTTAGCTTTATTTTTCCTTAGGTGCCTTCCCTTCCCAGTTTTCTAGTTGGTGGATTTAAATTCTAGATGAGTTGCATTACTTTTCATTTGATCAATATGACTTTTAGAGGAGTTGCATTCATTTTCCAGTTTGTCCATTTTATTTTCTTATGAGTTATATACTTTTTTCCAGTTGATTGTTTTTACTTTTAAAGGAAGATGATTTCTTTGGTCAGTTTTTAATAATTTTCCTGCATAGCTCCTGTTTCTGTGTTTTCCATTTTTCTTCTTCCTCTCTTTTTTGGTTTATAAAATCTGTTTTAAATTCTTCAATGATGTTTTGGAATTGAATCCAATTCATAATCTCCTTTGAGACTTCCCATGTAGCTAATTTGTCACTGCTTTCTTCTTCTGATTTGGCATTTTTATCATTCTTCTACCATGTTAAGTCAGCTCTAATGGATAGAATATTTTCCTTATTATTGAATCTAAATTTACTTCTTTTTGACTTGCATCCATTATTGTGCTCTCTGAGACCAATTAGAACATATAATAGTTTGTCATATAATTGAAAGTAACTATCCTGAGGCCCTGGAGCTTTTCTTTCCCAATGTCAAATATCCCAAATTCCGTTCATTCTTCTGCAGATAAAATTATGTCAAGGTCCTTTACCATTCTAATTAAGTGGTTTACTCCAAGTCACACAAATTGTTAAAAATAATTGTTAATTCTGTAGATTTAAAGTTAGATCCTTTGTCTCCCATTTCAGCACATGCCTCCATGATGTCCTGTTATTGCTGTTGTTCAGTCATGTCCAATTCTTTGTTACACCATTTGGGATTTCTTGAGAAATACTGGTGTGGTTTGATATTTCTTTTTTTTATTCATTTTTTTAATTTATTGATTTCAATTACATGTAGATAGCTTTCAGCATTCATTTTTGTAAAAAAGTTTTCCTCTCTCATTTTTCTCCACTCTCCCCATGAAAGCAAGGAATATGATATAGGTTATATGCACAGTCATGCTTTGTTTGTTTGTTTGTTTTAGGTTTTTGCTCCCTCAATTAGAAATGTATTTCATTTTATTGAAATGAAATTTTACTTTATTTTTCCAATTACATACAAGGATAGGCATACAAACAATATTCATTCATTTTTCATTCAATATTTTTACCACTCTCCCTTTTCTATCCCTCCCCTAGATGATAAACAATCTGTTAAAAGTTGCAACATGTATAATTGTATTTAACATATTTCCATATTAGTCATGTTGTGAAAAAGAAATTAGAACTGAGGGGAAAGAAAAAATCATAATAAAGAAAGGAAAAACATAAAAGAAGTTTTAGAAAAGTGAACATAGTTTCCTGTACAAGTAAGTGAAACATATTTTCATATTAGTCCTGCTATGAAAGATGAATCAGAACAAAAAGGAAAAGAAAATATGAGAATGAAAATTAAAATAACAACAACAAATAAAATTTAAATAAGTGAAATTAGTATGCTTTGATCTGCACCAACTCCACAGTTCTTTATCTGGATGTGGATTCGCCATTTTCTTCTTCATTTTACAGAAGAGGATACTGAGGCAAAGGGGGTAAGTTACTTAGCCAGAGTCCAACAGCTTGTATGTTTCTGGGAATAGATTTAAACCCAGGCCTTCCTGATTCCAATCCTGCTGCTTTATCCACTTTGTCATTTAGCTATTCTCTAAGGTACCATACTATCTTTCAAATGGAGATGGTGTAATAGAAGATAGAGAACTTGATGACACTGTGAATAGAGCAGCAGGACTAGAGTGAGGAAGATCTGAGTTTAAATCTAGCCTCAGAAATTTGCTATTTGGAGTGACTCTGGGCAAGTCACTTATCCCTGTTTAGCTCAATTTCCTCAGTTGTAAAATGAGCTGAAGAAGGAAATGGCAAACCGCTCCCATCTCTTTTTTAAGAAAATACCAAAAGGGGTCACAAAGAATTGGATATAACTGAAATGGCAGAACAACAACAATAGAAGAAGTAAAATAACTGTCACAGGAAGACAAAGCAACCATTCTGCAGTTATAAAACTCAATTCTATCATTTTTCCATAAAGAATTCATTGAAAAGTCTAGAATTTTTCAAAGTAGGGACAGAAGATTTGCTGCCTCATAGATAAAGTCTGATTTTGATGATTTTTCCTTTTTTTCCCCTCTATTTTTATTTTTTTGCACTCATGTTTACGACTCTATTAATGTCCCCTTCTGAGTCCTCATGATATCATGAAAATAATTTGTGAACTCAAAACTATATGAATGAAATGTAAAGGCTTATCAATGTCTTCCCAAACTGGAAAGGTATCCATTAGAGACCCAAGAACAGATTATGCATTTGTTATCATTGATCCAGGTGATTCAAACTTGCAAGGTTTCACCAGCTTGTTGGTCACAGTAGGATGGACTTTTATGGTATAAAAATCATCAGAGGGCGCTGTCTTAGTTGCGAAGTGATTATGAGCTTCACCAATAAAGGGAATACAATTTAAAAAAATACTTATTTTATCACTTTTTATACCTAGTAAAAACACGCTAACTAGTTTGACAATTATAACATTCAAATTGTGAAAATATACATTACCATTGTTGATAACAAGTTACAAGAGCAAAAGTCAGGAATTGTGGCAATTTTAAAGTTACAAAGTGCTTTATAATTACAATCTCACTTTGAAAAGTGTGTTGGTAAATGATGAACAACTCATTCTCTGGGGAAGAGTGGGAGATACATCATAAAACACTTTTAAAATTAATCTGCATTAATACATCTTTTCCTATCACTTTTTAAACTCTATGCAAACAAGAAATCAAGGTCTGATTCTTTAGCATTTGCCAATGTCCAAGATATAAATGCTAACACTAAAAATTTAGTGGCTGACTCTTCAGAGTCAGAGTGAATTGGTACTAGAATCATCTCAAAGATCATAGAAACAGATTTCTACCTTGCCAGTTGTCTACTCAAGCCCTTTTCATTGTAAAAAGAAGAAAATAGAAATATAAAGCAACTTAGACATTTGCCCAGAACTATATCCATATTAAGGAATAGAGAATAGCTATTAAAATCGAATTCCTGTAACTTTCAATCCAATATTCAAAAGACTGTCTCACAACAATCATATGTGATTGGTACTGAAGGTATTATCACTACTTTACAAATGAAGAGTTGACTGAGTCAGGTTGATGAAGGCAAGAACTCCCTGAATTCTCACCTTAAAATCTATATAAAACCATAGCGGAGCAGGGACTCTTCTCACACTTCCAGGGCAGAGGGGAGAGCTTATGGTCCACATCTGAGTATAGACCAGGAAAGCACTCAGAGTCTTTAATAAGACCTTGAAGGAATTGAGGTCCCTGGAAGGTATTCCTGAAAATAGCTGAAAAACCCTCAAAAGCTTCAGAAAGGGCATCCTACACCCTGGAAGCAGAGACCCAATTTACCAGAGTTAAAATCAAGTCATAGACTGGGGAAATGAGCAAACAACAGAAGAAAAAGAATCTGACCATAGATAATTACTTTGGTTCCACAGAGGATCAAAATTCAAACTCAGAAAATGACAAAGAAAGCATTTTAGTATCCAAAGTATCTAAGAAAATATGAATTGTTCTCAGGCTATGGAAGACTTCACAAAAAGATTTTGAAAATCAAGCAAGAGAAGTAGAAGAAAAATTGGGAAGAGACACGAGGAGATGCAAGAAAATCATGAAAACCAAGTCAGCATATTGGTGAAGGAATTACCAAAAAATATTGAAGAAAATAATATCTTAAAGACTAGTTAGAACAAATAGGGAAAAAAGCAGTCCAAAGGGCCAAGGTAAAGAATGTTGTAGAAAGCAGAAATTGGTCAGACAGAAAATACCAAAGCTCTCTGAAGAAAATAATTCCTTCAAGTGAAAATGGAGCTTAGAGAAGCTGATGACTGTGAAAAATCAAGCAACAATAAAATAAAACCAAAAGAGCGGAAAAACTAGAAGAATATGTGAAACACCTCATAAAAACAACTGACCTGTAAAACAGATCCAATAGAGATAACTTAAAATTTATTGGAATCCCTGAAAGTCATGACAAGGAAAAGAGACTAGACTTCATTTGTAAAGAAATTCTCTGGGAAAATTGCCCTGATATCCTGGAAATAAAGGGCAAAATAGAAATTGAGGAAATCCATCTCTCAACTCCTCAAAGAGATCCCAAAATGAAAATTTTCAAGTATATTATAGCCAAATTTCAGTACTCCTAAGTCAAATAGAAAATATTACAAGCATCCAGAAAGAAACAATTCAAATATAATAGAGCTATAGTCAGGATAAGACAAGATTTAACAGCTTCAATATTAAAGACTTATAAGGCTTGAAATACGATACTCCAGAAGAAAAAAGGACTTGGATTACTACCCAGTATCAACTACCCAGTAAAAATCATGGGAGAAAGAAATCAAATACAAAACACTTTTGAGGAATGACAGGTAGAAAGGAGAGAGAGAATACAAAAAGTTGGGGTGGGGAGGGATAGGATGGAGGGAAATATAGGTAGCAATAGTAACTGTGGCAAAAAAAAATTGAAGCAATTTCTCTTATGGATTTATGATAAAAATGCTATCTATCACAAAGACTGAACTGAAAGTATCTGAATACAGACTAGAGTACACTTTTTCTTTATTTTTCTTGAAGTTGCTCTTTCTTTGTGGGGAGGGGATTATATTTATTTTTACAGCATGACTATTGTAGTAATGTGAAAAAAATGAATAATTGCTTTAAAATTAAATGGAAGGGGGTGGCTAGGTGGTACAGTGGATAGAGCACCGGCCCTGGAATCTGGAGTACCTGAGTTCAAATCCAGCCTCAGACACTTAAGAATTACTAGCTGTGTGACATTGGGCAAGCCACTTAACTCCATTTGCCTTGCAAAAACCTAAAAAAAAATTAAATGGAGGGGAAATACAGTTAATAAGAGCAACTGTGAAAAAAAAATGAGGACATTTCTCTGATAAATAAATCTCTCAACCATATAAAAATCTAACTCAAATCAATAAAGATATGATAATTGATCAAAAGATCTGAACACTTTTCAAATAAAATTATTAATGCTATCTTTAGCCATATTAAAAAGTTATTTTAACTCACTATTGATTGGACAAGTGCAAATTAAAATAATATTGAGATACTACCTCCAACCTATTCTATTTGCTAATAGGATAGAAAAGTAAACTGATAAATGTTGCAGGGGATGTAAGAAAAATGAGACATTAATGCATTGTTGGTGGAGTTATGAACTGAGTCAGCCAACCATTCTGTAGAGCAAGCAATTTGAAATTGTGCCCAAAGGGCTATAAAATCATACATACCCTCTGATTTATCTATCTCACCACCAGGCATGCTTACTAAAACTGATATTTTTTTAAAAAGGAAAAAAATATATGTCAACAAAAATTTTAATAGATGCTCTTTTTGGTGGAAAAGGAATAGAAATTGGAAGGATGTCTATCACTTGGGGAATGACTTAACAATTGATTGAATCATGACTATAATGGAATGCTATTCAGTTTTCTTCAATTAGGTTTTTCTGTTTGTTTCCATTTCCAGTTGGCTAATTTTATTTTCCAGTTGATCAATTTTACTTTTAAAATTATTCTCTTTGGTTAATTTATCATAATTATCCTTCGTGACTCATTTCTTTTCTTCATTTTTCTTCTTCTCTTTGATACTTAAATTAGTTTTTGAGCTCTTCTAAGAAATCTTTTTGGAATTGAGATTATTTAGAGGCATTGCTTGTAGTCATTTGATACTGCTTTACTCTTCTGAGATGGTGCATCCAATCACCTCTATCAGAATAGTAACCATCAATGGTTAGCACTGTTTTTTGTTTCCCTGGTCAATTGGGCTCCATTCCTGTGGTATAAAGTGTTTTTCCCCAAGTTTTTTTTTTTTTTATTTTGCTAGTGGCCAGGGTTCTGATCCTTGGCTTTCCACTCTTGCATTTCCAGCGTTGCTGGTTTGCTCCCTGTGCTGGGGGTAGCACAATGTGGCACCCACTTCCTAGGACTCAAAAACCTAACTCTCCAAGCTAGGATTGGGACCCTCACTGTTGGCACAGCCGTGCCCTGACCTTAGCTATGCTATGGTTCAAAATCTTTCACTGACTTCCTGGCTCTCTTTTCTTCACTAGTCTATAATCCCCTCTTACCCATGTGACAAAACTTCCTGAAATTCCTACAAAATATTTTTCTATAAAGTTCTTTCACTTTGTTTTTGGTGGTTTCTGTTGATTTAGGAGCTGCTTAGAAGCTTCATTCAAAGGTGTTTCACTTTTATAAGAAGAGATAAATCAGATGCTTTCAGGAAAAAAAACAGTAAGCCTTACATGAGTTGATACAAAATGAAGTGTACTGGGTACAAAATAACAGTGATATTGTAAAAATGATAAGCTATAAATGATTTGGCTAATCTCAGCAATTAAATTATCCAAGAAAATTCAGAAATACTTATGTTGAAAATAGCTACCTATCCTCAGAGAAAGAACCAGTGTTGTTTGAATCATATAAATTTTTTGTACCTTATTTGTCTTTATTTTTGTTTTGCTTTGTTAGGTTTTGCTCCTTTGGTCTACATTTTCTTTTACAATGACTATTATGGAAATGTTTCGCATAACAATTCTCAGGAAAAATCTATATTGAATTGCTTGCCTTTTCAATGGAGCAGAATTGGGAGAAAAGTAGGAGAGATAATTTGGAACTTAAAGTTTTAAAAATGAATTTTAAAATTTGCTTTTACATGTATCTGGAGGAAAATAAAATCTCAAACAACAATGGTAGTGAAGATAATAAAGGAAAAAAATAAGGAAAATTTATCTCAAAGCATTGGTCCATTGTGGCAAATGTCAGAGTTGTGATTTAGCTCCAGCTGTTGCTTTTTCCAGTTCTCTCATGATACCCAATATTTTCTGTGGTACATTTAAAGATAACATTTTTCTTTCACTTTTTTTTAGGTTTTTTTTTTTGGAAAGGCAATGGGGTTAAGTGATTTGCCTAAGGTCACACAACTAGGTAATTATTAAGTATCTGAGGCTGGATTTGAACTCAAGTCCTCCTGACTCCAGGGCTGGTGCTCTATGCACTGCACCACCTCACTGCCCCAAGATCGAGTTTTTCTTTAGGAAGTTTCTAAAATTATAACTCCAGTGAGCATTTTCTCTGTAGTTCAGTTATGTGAGTTGCATATAGTATAATGACAGAACTTGATATTCATAATAATCTACCCTATTTTATTCATTTCTAATATCTTTTAATTTCTATTTCTGCCCCCCCTTGGGCTATTACTAATAAATTAATTATTAGAACACAAATTGCCTCAAGGATTATGTTCTACTAGCTATTTCTAGCAATAAGCATCAAATAGATATATTGGTTCTCAACTAAAATATCTATGAAGTGAAATTAAATTATCAGTGTATAAAGAACTCATTAGAAAATTGAAATATGCCACATATAACTATATTTGAGAAACATGGTTTCTTTCTAAAAGTGATATTCAGGCAAATAGAATTGGAAAGGACAGGAAATGCTCTGACTAAATGAAGTCAATTGTTCTATTAAAAAACCAGGAAATATTGTTTCATCATGTTCTGATTTGGAAAAGTTCTTTGGAACAGTTTTATCTTACTGTCTCTATATTTGCACTTGGTCTACAAGAAGGAGTAATTTAATGAATGAATTTTTTTTTGTTGTTTTTAGACCATTTACTATAACCTTGCCAACTGAGGCCACAAGGTGTATTTGATTTACATTATTCTGGCTAAATTTTATTTTAATTCAAACCTGAGTTATTTTTATAATGTTTACTGAATGGAGCATAAGCATATTGTGAAAAAAAAACCAAAAACAGAATTATATCAATTATGATAACGCTATGTGACTGAAACATCCAGATTTTTAAGGAAAGGGAATGCCATCATTCTTCTGAATAGTCTCTATTATTGGTTTTATTTCAATATGATTAGATCGTTTCAATATCTCAATTAGATATTATTATACAAATAAGAATATATCAATCTCAGTTTATAATGATTCAGAAAATATATCTAAGAATTTTATTTTCTTCTGATTTAATATTATAGGAAAATACAAGAATTAGGAAATATAGATTCTATTTTTTTATCTTATTAATCAGTTGTCATTTTAAAAAAAGTCCTATTAGTTGGATGTGTGTTTGTAAGTGATTATGGGGAGCAGGATGTGGGTGTGAGTGTGAGTGTGGATGTGTGTTTTTAAACATAAATGCACACACATACCCACACATACACACACACACACACACACACACACACACACACGCACACGCACACAAAGGAAACAGTACTTGAATTCCATCATTTTAAATTTGATTTAAGGAAACACATAATATATATATATATATATATATATATATATATATATGTATATACATATATATATATGTAAAATGAACTAATCAACGAAAAAGTTGTTTTAGTTGTTATATATGTAAATACGATGCAATCTTTGGGAAGATAAAAGTATAGGAAACAGAAATGTCCATGTCCCTACACTTGGTCATGCCCAAGCTGGGCATTCCAGTGAACTGGGGAGATCTTGTAGACTCCTTCAACTAATTTAACATCTCTGATATTCCATTCTATCACCTCTAAGCTGGGGGGAACTGTTAAGGGCTCAGAATTTTTCCATTTCTATATTTGATGATCCTAGGAATCTGTTCTTGGCTTGCAATACAATTATATATGTATAGTTTTGTCTTTTATAGGTATCAATCATTATGTTACCTAAAAATTCAAAGGAACACAGAAAGCTAAAAAGAAATGAATGGGACCAAAACTAGCTACAAATAAGATTTTGCTACATTTATAAATTGCATGATTATTTTGATGTATATAATTGAATCTATCAAAATTCAGCCACCTTACTGCAATAATTGAAATGCGTAATAACATATATACTACAGTAAATGTAGGTTAGATTCCACAGGTATTGAAATAGGAGTGATCAATAAAGATCAATATATATGATAGGCCTTCATCTGTGCATTCTTCAATTTTTTTATCGGGTCTGCTGGATGGAAATGGATATTTCTGTGGATTTTGATTTAAGTGGTAGTTTCAAAACGTTTTTTAGCAAAACACAATGCTTTTGTTTTTTGTTTTCTTGTTTTTTAGTGAAAATAATAAGAAAATGCCTCTTCCTTCCCATTTTTCAAAATAAAATTGTTAATCCTATGAGTTTTAGCTATATTAGGGAAATTTTTTAGTTACAAATTTATTACAATTGGATAGTTTTTCACCTCTAAATTAGAGGCTATAAATTTTCTAAAATAATAACATTTAATTTAATTATTGAAAATTTCAAATAACTATGATCTTTCAACCATTATATAGTTTTAATTAAAGTTTATTTTTTAAATCACAAAATTATAATTTGCTTACTAAAATAAATTCCATTGAAAAGATGATAGATTCTTTGGTATTTTATAACTTCCACACAGTAATAATTTATTTTCATATTCTTATACTTAATTTTCAAATGTGGCCAGTAGCACAATGACATAACACATTTATATCAGAAGCATATGTTAATGAAAATTGTGGCATATCATACTAATATTGAGATTTGTCATGTGATGACTTTGCTGCATTTGAGCATTCATTATTATCTTCATGCTACATGCATCACTGGTTAGACTAATATGACAGGTTAGAATCACTATGCTGTCTTTCATTTAAACTTAATTTTCATTGAACAATGAGAATCTATTTGTGTATGGTTCATATTAAAGAATCTGTCAGTATGTCCATATTACAGGTATTTAAACATAGCACATTACTACAAAAACCTTTTATAATAATTAGATTGTTTAAAATTTTGGCTTTCTGTTTTAATTTATATTTACTTCTATCTGAGGTTAATCTCTGATATCTTTGTGCTTGAGTCACAATTCAGCTCTATTAAAAAGATAGAATAGTTCATTATCATATCTATGAAAAAGATTAAAAAAAACTAGGGAAAGTTGGGGAAAGAGTGCAGTTTGACATAAAAATTCCCTCACTCTTTAATAAGGTATTTTCAAATGGTGACATCAGTCTTTTGCTATAAGATGACTATAAGGCACAATGTTTCTCCCATTTCTATTATACCTCATTCTATTTTGTTTCTTTTTTGCCTATTTCAAATTGTCAGTGGTCAATTGGTTTTTCTGCATGAGTTTTGAATATTTTATTCTTTCTTTTCTCTAAGAAAATGAAATAAAACCCATGAAGAAGTTTGATTCAGAGATTATTTTCTATTTTGCATGTTACATAGTATTTGAGTAAGTTTTCTCAATCAACTTTGTTAGAGAATTTTCTTGACTAAGGAATGAGACCTCTTGAAAACGAAGTATGATTAGAGGTGGTCCGATAACTTGTTCAAAGTTAGGAGTTTAAATTTAATACAAAACTACTTATTAGTACACCAAAGAAGACTGATATATTACTGATGGTAACTTCAGTTTATTAGAAACAGATTGGATTTTTTTATAATTTTTCAGACTTGATTAAAATACTTAGTCTATTATATAAACAAAACCCCTAATTAGAAAAGAGAGGGATACATAAAGAGGGGAATCAGCTAAGGGAGGCAAATGAAAAATTGTAAATTAAATGAAAAAAATTAGAGTAAGTAAACAATCCATGTTCAAGACAAATTGATCAAAAATTTTGTAAACTCTTCAAGGAGTCCATTTAGTGAAAGCTACAAGATTGAGGTCGTCATTTTGACAGGACTTCAGGGGCTGCTTATCTGAGAATAATAATTTGATGTGCTTTTACATGTTATGTTTTTAACTTAATTTACATGTTATATTTTTAACTGAAGCAAAATTTAAAAAAAAAGAATGGAACACTTGCCTATTCCAAAATATAATTATAGATTTCTCAATATTATTTTAAATGGAAAAGGAAGAGACAGGATTTTTTTTATAGTTTTTTATGCTAAAATATATTTTATATTCAATAAATTCCTGCAAAAATGCTTTTTTTAAAAGGTGGGTCTGGACTTTAAAGGTGAGTCTGTGTACCGTTTCGCACAAGCACTTACCTGCATATGATCATCAATGAAATTGATGCAGGTAAATACTTGTGTGAAAAGACTACAAAGGCAGAGAGTGGCTGCATTAGTGACCTGAACCTTGCATTTCTTCTCAGTACCGTATGTCCACTTTCTCGAATTGGATTTGAGTGAGGGGAGGCTGTGCTACGTCACCAATCTCACTTTCTCCTCCAGAGTCATCTGGATCTAGTGGCCAGATATAAATGAGGAGGAGTGGAGATGGTCTAGGTGGTGAGGCAGCTTGTCCAAGCTGTCCAAGCTAGTAAGTGTCAAGTATCTGAGGTTGGATTTGAACTACTGGCCTTATTCCAAGGCCAGTGCTCCATCCACTGCATTGCCTATCTGCCCTAGCTACCACACTGAAGGTCTACAGAGTCACTGTTCTGACCTCATTGCAATATGTCTGTGAAACCTGGACAGTCTATGAACACCATGTCAGGAAACTGAATCACTTCCATTTAAATTGTCTTGGGAAGCTTTGAAGATCACCTGGCAGGAGAAAACACCAGATACTGAGGTCCTTTCTCCAGCTAAAATGCCTAGTATTCCAACATTACTACAGCCAGTGTAACTATGATGGGCTGGACATGTTAGAATGTCAAAGGTTTGCTTGCCAAGAACAACTATTTTATGGAGAGCTCACACAGGGCAAGTGCTCACGAAGTCAGAAGAAATGATACAAGACACCCCGAAGGTCTCGTTGAAGGTCTCATTGATTGTACACCATGGGAGCCACTGGCATAGGACTACTCAGCATGGCATGCCTTCATCAGTGAGCGTGCTGAACTCTATGAGGAAGGCAAATTGAAGCAGCTCAAAGAATACTTGACACAAGTAAGTTTAAAGCACCCACCCCAGGTGTTCACATGGACTATTTGTGCCCAACTTGTGGTAGAGCATTCAGAGTTCGCATTGATCTGCTCAGTCACTGTTGGATACACTGTAATTTGACTAAAAATAGTGATGTTATTTTGGTCTTCTTCGATAACAAAGGACAAGAACTAACTTGTCCACTAAGAAGAGATAGATTGGTGTGCCACAACAAAAGTCAAAGGTCAGAGCCACATTTAATGTTTCTACTCATTCCCAACATCTTTCTAGATTGTGTGTTAGTGATTGGCAGAATCTCCTGTCTTTTGTGTAATCCAATAAATGTGATGTAACATTCATCTTGCAAATTTTTTGATAGAAGAAAAAATGTCATCTTTGGGGTATAAAGCCAGCCAAACTACTTACTAGCCACTGTGACTTGGGCAATTCACTTTATTTCTTTGGTCTTCAATTTCTTCATTTGTACAATAAGGTGACTGGATGAAATGATTGATTTCTAATGATTTAGAAATCTATGAACTCATAAGAGGAATATTAATTACTTCCATTGCTATCACATGAACTTCAGAATACATGCTGAGTTCAGGGGGGAACATATAAAATGATGTGTAAATCATGCAGAAACTGGGTTACAGCAATTTTTAATTTTTTTTAATTTTTTTAAATTCCAGTTCCATTCTTTCTCTCCTTCCATACTTTCCCCATCCATTGAGAAAGCAAGAAAAATGATACACATTAAACATATGTAGTCATGCACAATATATCACCACATTCGTCATGTTCTAAAAACAAAAAGAAAAAAAATACAGGAAGAAATATATCATCTTCAAAAATGGAAAAACAAAAGGAAACAAGAAAAACAAAGTAAAAGCAGGTTTGGACCAGACTGGACATTTTCTCTCTAATCCAAATCAACTGCTTCCTCCAGTTCCTATTGCCAGACTAGTCCTATATTGGCATATGGAGAATCTCCAGTAACAAGAAAAATGACTTTCTCTTTGACTTCAGTTTTCCCATTTTCTGCTGCATTTTTCCTTTGAGGATATAGGAATGGTTCCCTCCACTCAATGATGAACTTTCTCATACCTGGTCATATCCTTCAAATAATAGACCAGTGGCTATAAACTCCTATAGAACATCAACTAAAACCTTCTTCCTATGCCAAAATACTCAAATCTTCAAAATGTTCATTTCCCTCAGCCCTACCAGAATTGATATTATTCATCTTTCTCAGATATGAAAGCTCGAGGTGCTTAAGCAACTGAAGGTCTGAAGAGGTTGAAATACAAAGAAAATTTTTCTCCTTCTTTTGCCAATTCTGCCACACTCCTCATGAAGTATCTGAATATTTTTTTCCCACTGAATGAGGGGAGAGTCACAAATCAATATTCTTTGGGTCTTGGTTTTCATTAGAGTTCTAATTTATGATCATAATAATTTGTTTTGTTATTATTGTTATTAATATGATATCTAACATTATATGGCACCAATGTGCTAAGTGTTTTTCAAATAATTTGCCTTTTGATTGTCACAACATCCCTGAAAAGTAGGTGCTTTTATTATTCCCATTATACAGATGAAGTAACCAAGACAAATATAAGTGATTTGTCCAAGATCACAAAGTTAATAACTGCCTAATAGAAATTTTGAGCTCAGATGCTCAAATTTAACTGGAATGTTGGTGTTCTCTCCACTGTGTCACTAGCTGCAAAAAAGTGCAAATACATGCAGACTAAGGCCTAGACTTTAAAGGTTTCCATAATTTCACTCCCACCTAACTTTTCAAAATCACTTTACATTATTTCTCTTCAATTATTTTTTATTTCAGTGCTTTTAGCTCCAGTGAGAATTTGACATTCAAATATCTTATCTCTTTGCCTTCACATGGACCACATCATCCAAGCCTGGAAGGCACTCCTTTCTCTCAGTGTCCTCTTTCTCCTTAAGTGACTGAATTTATTGTCGCTGTGTACGTGATAACATCTGCAAAAGTAGAATGTATGCTCCTAGAACATAGGCACAAAATTTAGTTTTAGAATTTATAGATTTCAGTAATGCCTAGACTAAAGTCTGGAATAAACTTAATCTTTTGAAAAAAACAGTTTTTTAAAATAACTGACATTCCCTTTTTCTCTTATCTCTCAGAAAAGCAACCTATACTAAGAAGAATAAAATAGGAAGGGAAATTATTGAGAAAAGATAACTGACTTATAAACAAAAAGATATTCCAGACCATTACCCATATTTCATCATCTCTACAAAGAAGTGTAAGTAAATTTGTAAATAGAGACATGCTGGCTTCTCATGTCTCTTCTTGGGGGTCAAGCTTGGCAATATAGTATTAAATTTTAATTTAATTTCCTTTTTTTAAAAATTTACACTATTTTAGTTGCTATTTTATGATTGTGCTTACTTCATTTTTCATCATTTCATACTAATTTTCCTGAGATCCTCTTTATCATCATATGAATATGCATTAAAGCCATGGATGATATTAACCATTATCCAAATGAGTGACATAGTAATCATTTTAAAAATAAAATCAATAAATAAATCCATAAGCATTCATAAAACATCCATTATATGTCAGACTATTCTAAACTTTGCACATACAAAGACAGAATTGAAACAAACTCTGCCCCAACAAAAGCATATATTCTACCAGTAAAACCAACATGAACATCCTCCCCCTGCCCCCCCCCACCACCATGGTCAAAATACATACAAAGTGAATGTGGAGAAAGGGAGGATTCAAAGAAGAAGGAAACAAATCTAATTGCAATTGATATGGATATGACACTGTGTGATCACAACAAATTGTCTCTATGTCCCTGAACTTGTTATTCACAACAGCCAAGTGAAGCAGATAGTAAAAGTATAATTCTTTCCATTTTTCTAAAAATATTCTGATGTTAAAAAGAGTAAATACCACAACCAAGAATCATTAAAGATTAAAATGAAGAAGCCTGGATTTTAACCCAATCATGAAACACAAATGAGTACAAATTGTCTTTTTTCCTTCTCTACAATCTTTTTCTATCATACATTAACACTATATATGAATAGGAAAAAGCTCTCTAAAGAGGCTGATTTTGAAAAGGCATATAGATTTTTCCTTTTTTCTTGCAGAAAAATAGGCAGTGATTTTATTTTAAATCCATCTATATATAGGCATTCACAAATTCAGAGACCCACTTTAGGGACTAAGAAAATGATTCTTTTTTCTAATCCATTTAAAAATAGCCTCCTTGATTTGAGATGGCTTTAGAGAGAATTACTTTCTTGGGTTTACAAGCTCCTAGAAACTATGAATTTAACATTGGAAGCAGGAAAGAGCCTTAATTACATACTGTCTTTCTGACCACTGCAGTAATAACATGAGTTCTCTTGTTAAAGAAAAGACAGTGATATAATGTCAAAGCTAACCTATACAACTTCATCACTGCTCTCTTTCATGATCATATCCTTTAAACTAGCTGTGTTTGTAATTAGACCCTATGTTTGAAAGCCAAAAAGGGTTCAAATGGAAAGTGTTTTATCATACTCCAGCTTTGCTTCTACAACTTTCAAAAAATTCAATTATTTCTACCCAGCACTGCCAGAGAAACATTTGGCAACTGATTAAAACAATTCTTAAAGCAAATTATAGCACTGTCAGAAAACAGGAAATCAGTGTCAAAACATAGGGACATTTCTATGCAAAGTGTCTTGCAAGAGCCTTAACACAGAAGATTTCTGTCTGCTTATTATATTAGTTTCATTAATTTGGTCCACATCAAGGGAAGGGGGGAAAAAAAGAACATTTCGATGCATTTGCCACTTGAAATAAAACATTCCCCAATGAATAATGTCCCAAAGATAACCAAAGAAACGTGCAGAAATTTTATGTTTTAATTTTATCCCAGCTTACTCAGCACTGTAAAAATCTATGTACAGGTTTATGGCCTCAGAGATCCCCAAATAACTACATTTTCTGCAGTAAAGCTAGATCTATAAAAATGCAGTCACTACTCACATGTACATGCCATTAATACACAGATTTTATATACTGTCTGCTGGGTCTAGCCAAACATAATAACAATATGTAATAGATTCTTGGGACATTAAAAGAAAAAAAATT